>NC_056703.1:2208008-2442402 GCF_018831695.1 Puntigrus tetrazona | reverse complement strand
ACTCACAGATATTTTGCATTATATACAGTGCAACTATTTGCTTTTCAGTATGTTTTTTGTAGGGATTAGAAACCCATAAAAGTATCTCTCCCTTCCCTTGTGTCATCTGACCTCTCAGTGGCCTTTTATTCTATCACTTTAAAGGCCGTAATCAGTTTGAAGTGGTGGTCTTTGAGCCTCTGTGATACTGGTAGCACGTCTCTTGGGAGGCAGACTAGGCTGTCATTCATGGATCATGGATCAGTAAACTGTTTTACAGTATGGATAAAATAAATTAATGTAATATTATTTCTGCACAGGGTTTTGAAGCACTCTGTAGATGCCACTTTTGAAGACCAAGGTCCTAGTCCAGGTTACCGCATGGAGATGTCCATCTTCTACGTGGTCTACTTTGTGGTCTTTCCCTTTTTCTTCGTCAACATTTTCGTGGCCTTAATAATTATTACATTCCAGGAACAGGGTGATAAGGCCTTGTCAGAGTGCAGTCTGAGAAGAATGAGGTAATGTATAATGATGTATTTATATATAACGTTTTCATAGTTCACTCGCAAATGGCAGATTTGGTAGAAAGAATTTGTGTTTGGTATTAAACGTCTCAAAACATGTATTTGGAATTTTATGGCATAAAAACAGATAATATTACAATTACAAGTAAAAAAAAAAATTATTTTGGTTCATTAAGTCAAGTGTAGTAAAACAAGTATTTAGACCTTATAATAAATAATAATAAATATAATCTAGCTTTTAGGCTGACATTAAGAGATAAAGAGACAGACGTTCTCAGACAATCTTTCTCTTCCAAACACTGAAGGTGTTTTTAGTGTTTAGTGATGTGATACAGTACATACAGTGAAGCCAGCCGTGATAACAGATGCAGATGTCCAGGTAGGGAATTGTGACAGGAGTAATGCATGTGCCTGCAGCAGACCACACACACACACACACACACACACACACACACCCCTAAACACACACGCAGAAACAGGTATAGATTCATACACTGACACACAGTGACTAAAGGCACATATAGAGACAGCCAGCCCCATGGAAGAGCAGTCAGCAAGATGTTCCTGTCCCATTTCCTTTGAGGCCCCATTAGACAGACCCCAGTCGTCTGCAGAGCCTGTGTTGCTCCACTCTCTCCCTCTCCATATGCCAGCCCCTAACATGGCTCACAAACTGTGGTAAAAGCCCAGACCTCAGGAGAAATCATTAATCATCCAACATTCACGGCTTAGCAGCCTTAAAAAATATCAAGCGCCATTAGAGGTCTTTTTCTTGTTCCTCCACAGGTTAGATGGTGTCTTCCACAGTTGTCTTTGTTATTTGTATGATATGTTTAGATTATGAGAGAGAGATTAGGACTTCAGAAAGCCTTTTCTGAAAAATAAAGATGGACAACAGAAGCTGTATGTGTGTCTGTTATGTCCATTTACTCCTCTTTTGCTGTTTTTCCTCTAAGAGAGCCTTTAATGATTTAAGCTGTATCAATGCCAAACACGCTGACCAGCTTATATGCCTTACAGAACCAGCAGTCCTTTCAGTACAACTTATGGAAGTTTGTGGTTTCTCCACTGCTTGAGTGCTCACGTAATGATCATGATCGCTTCTCAACACTGTGGCGCCTGGTGATGAAGGTCAGTGAGACAGTTTTCTTTTAGTAGCAGTGGCGTCTTTGGAGAGTTACTTGACAGCCATCAAAAGCCCTATTCGGATAGGACTAGCTTTAATGCTTCTTTCCGTGTTTTTGGCCAACACAAATTACTAACTAGATACTCTTCACTGCAATATACATCTGATATAATTTGATATATACATTTTTTCTATATATATATATATATACATTACAATAATAAAGAACCACATCAACTAAACTATTGGGACTGGCTGTTGTAATGTCAGTATCAAAGAAATATATCTATTTCTGTACTCAATTACATAATGTTTTAATGACATGCACTCTTTATAAAAAATTAAATATTAGGTTTTACTACAAATAAAAAAATGTAATGGATTAAGCTAAAGTGATCACACATTAGCAGTAGTTTTGATACTCATATCCTTTAGCTTCCACAATATGAGCTGTGATTATACTAAGTGTAGTCAATCCGAATGACTGCAGTATAATTTAATGCACACATACAGAAACAAAATGCCAAAAGTGACACACAGATGTACGAAACAGATCCGGACAAGTTAGTCCTGCCTGAAATTGTATATGAAAATCTCTGACATCAGCTGGTAAGAATCAAAAGCTCACCATGTAGTTTAGAAAAACTAGTCCTGTTCAATAGGACTAAAAGTTTTATTAATTTTGTACATGCTTTTTATACCAGAGGATGGCTAAATGGATTAAAAGTGACAGTAAAATATTTCCAGTTTCAAATTTTTAAGTTTTTAATTTTTCATTCAACTAAGAATTCTGTAAGAATTCTCAGAAAAAAACAATTCACAAAAATATTAAGTGACATTTCACACATCATCTTTAGTTACATTTTTAAACAGCTAGGTATAATGCCATTTTGATTGTATTGTATTTACAGGTGTAGATTTCTGAAAGAATTATGTGACACTGAATGGTGTAATGCTTGTTGAATATTACTTCATATTATTATCCAAAAGTTTTTTTAAAAATAAGTTTCCTCCTTTGTCTTCTTTATACCTGCAGTTCCATGGGGCACCTAATTCTTATGGATTCTATGCTCAAGTATCTCAACATTGTTTCCACTCGCTCTCTCTTTTCAATGGAGTGTATTCTCAAGATTATTGCTTTGGCCCCTTGGTGAGTATCATTACTTGGTCCAAAAAGAGCTGCACTTTAAAAGCCATCTTCAAAAGGAGTTAGTTCACCCTAAAATGAAGCTTTCCAGTCAAATGACAGCTTCCAATGGAACATTTTATACCTGTGGTCCACTTCCACTTTTATTGTGTGGAAAAGAGCGGCTTAGACATTCTGCCAAACATCTATTTTGTGTTCCACAGGTTTGGAACGCCATGAAGTGAGTAAAGGATGACAGAATTTACGCATTTTTGGGCTTAACTAATCCTTTGATGCACAGTAAAAGTTTCTGTGTTAAGAGTGTTAAGTCGTAAGCCTCTCCAACTGGTCCCCAAACCCTCTCTAATTCTCTTCTTCTCAGAATTACCTGAAAGATGCCTGGAATGTGTTTGACTTTGTGACTGTGCTGGGCAGCATCACTGACATCGTAGTCACTGAGATTAAAGTAAGTGAGCGGCGCTGAGCTCTGTGTTTGAGCTCTATTAGAGGAGAGTCTCAGAGCTAGACAGAGTGTAATACCAGACAGCATAGAGAGGCTGAGAAGAAAAGCCCAGACATGAATGATGATGAGCTGGATACTCATCACAGCTCTGTATCTGGCTCAGCAACAGAAGGGAGAGCTCTGGGTTGTTTTTCCAGATAAAATGAAAGTAATTGAGTAACCAAATGTAATTGGTGATGCTCATTTTGACCAAATCACTAGTTTGTGGCTCTGATTTGTGCTTTATGATGTTCTCAAGTTTTATGTTGTATTATATTGTATGTCTTGATGTCCATGTCTTTGTCAAAACTGCTGATGGCAATGTATTTGTTCTGTAACTATATTTGTGTGTGATGCTGTTCTTGTTCTTCTGTAAGGTTCTTTTTTAAATGTCTCACTCAAATCTTGGCTTGCTCCTGCCACGATTTAACATCTTCATGTATAATTGGTGGTGAGTTGGGTTTCGCCTTGAACTTATCGCCTATTTCACTCATGCTGGGAATGAAATACCCTATTGCAGACATAATACGGCACGCCTTCTTTACTGAAGATAATGCAGCATCATTTCACAGTCAATTCCCTGTTTTTTCAGTTAAGCTGTGTAGTAAATAGGTCTAGTTTGAAGTCATTATGCTTTACTAACGCATATGGACTGTGGATGAAACATCCTTGCTGGTCCAACCAATTAAAACAAAATATATTGTCTGGATTGTCAGCGGTCGTTATTCCAGGACCAATGTAAAGATACTGATCCAACAGTGCATCTTACTTGACCATTTTTCACTAAGAATTTTTCACACTACAGATCCAATTTGGAATTCCTTGGAAAGACTGGATGCAGTCTGGCCACGAGGATGCTCTTTGGCACAAAATATTTAAGCAGTTCTTTAAGCAGTTCAGGATGTTCATGTTTTTGTGATGTTTGGTTAAAATGGCACATGACATGTAGGTAAATCAAATGCTTAGATTTTGATTTTAATTTCACAATTTTAGTGATTTAATTCATTAGCTTTTCATCAGCTCACAAACTTTCTGCAGTTCCCTCATAAACATTCATGAGTTTACCAAATCCGCGTTTGGGGAAACCTCTGCCTTAAGGAATTAAATTATCTTTTGAACAATAAAAAATCAGCTTAATCTCATAATAAAAAAATATTTTTAGTCACAGTATTTCCAGGTTCAGTGTGATGGGATTCAAAGAAATTGTCTGATAAGAAATTAAAGGGATAGTTCACCTAAATAATGTTAAGTACTCATGTCATGTCATGTCTGCCCAAACCATTAAGACCTTTGTTTGTCTTTTGGGAACAAAAAAATTTTGATATTTTTATTGAAATCTCGAGAGATGTCTGAACTTGCATAAACGGCAATGTAATTAATCGGAGACATCAAAGTGTCTCAAATCCCCAATTTTACAAAGTTGCAAGGAAATGCTTTTTTTATTTGCAAAGAAAGCGGAAATAATTGCTTTTTATTAACAATTCTTCTCCTTCATATCATGCGTTCTGCTATTTTTGAAATACTTTTGCATAGCAATATGTGTGTTATGCTGCTGACATATCAACAGGCATCAGCTGAGGTCGCGTTTTGGCGCAGGACGCAGCATATGCATGCACATCATAATTACTCTGTACATATGTGGCTTTCTAGTATTGTCGTAGCTTCAGAAAAAACATATGGAAGAAACATTGATGTCACATGAACTGTTTTACTCAAAGTCTTTACTACATTTCTGGGCCTGGGAACATTTCTGTTACATTGCTACTTATGCAGGGCCAGAGCTCTTAATTTGTGTTCTGAAGATGAATCAAGTTCTTATGGGTTTGGGAATATTACGACGGTGAGTGATTAATAACAAAATATATTTTGTGGGAACTACTCCCTTTAAGGTTTTATAACATAATACTGGTATGCATGTTTTAGGATGCCAAAATAGAAACTTAATGTTTCGAGTTTCAAAACTGGCGTAAAAGTTACTAATTGAGTAAATTAGGAGAAATGAACTTTGTGCTCCCCACAGGACCGTCTGTTGAACTTGAGTTTCCTGAGGCTCTTCCAGAGCTTAGCCAGACTCACGTCCAACTCCCTCCGGCAGGAAGGGTACACCATTCGCATCCTGCTCTGGACATTAGCCCAATCTTTTAAGATAACTCTATTTAGATATTTTCACTTATTGCTTGATATTAATTGTTGAAGAGTTTTTTTTTTTTTTTTTAAATAAGTCATGGATTTATTTACCTTTACTTCCAGGCACTGCCTTATGTTTGCCTTTAATCATGCATGCTGTTTTCATCTACGCCATCATTGGAATGCAGGTATCTATAATTTTAAGTGCTTCATTGATGTTATTTTACAGTGAGAGATCGTTAAACTACTTTTGTGCAGTTTACTATTGGCGAAATAAAATAAAGAAATGCCATTCTGTCTACAAGTTGTGTGATGCAACTGTTTCCAAATAGATGTATTTTAAAGTAACAGGATTGTGATTGCAGGTGTTTGGGAACATTGACTTGAATGATGATACCGCCATCAATCATCCACACAACAACTTTCTACTTACTTTCCTCCAAGCCCTTATGCTGTTATTCAAGGTCTGCACATACCTTATATTTTTTAACTACTACAATCAAAGCCACCTTAGAATGCAGAAAATCTTAGAAAGGCTTTTGGGTTTGTATAACAAATCAGAATATAAAGTCTAAAAAGTCTGACACATTTTGATACCCAGATTAGACAGGATTTTATAGTTGCAGTTTTTCTGTAAACGGCCCTGAAAGCTATATTTAGCCAGATCACTATATTTAGACTTTGATTGATATCAACTTTAATAGCACAGAATTTTCTAATGCAATTAGGGATTTTATGGAGAAACTGTATTTATAATTGATCAAGATATTTATAAAGCTCTGTATAAAGTATTAAAATGGAATGGAATCATAAGATCAATCTATCTATCTTGAATATTTGTAGTACTTGGTATGACTTTGGTCTCCCCTTTTGGTCAGATTGAATTTTAAAGTAGAGTATCAGCCTATTGATAGAAAGTCAACAAATCCTTATGAAAAATGTAAAAATGTATAAATAAATTTCCATCTTTTCATTATGTTCATTACCTCAAAGAAGCTTCCATTGAGCTGAGAGCCATGATCGAACAGCACATCAGTGTGACAACAGGGTTATAAATGAAATCTGGCTCAACTGTAATTTAAATATCTGCACTTTTCCCATCATCTCCAGTCTGTTATATTCTCTGAGCAGTCATTCCTGCTGTAAATAGCAGATGCTGCAATTATTCACTCATCATCGTTTCTCTTGCAGGAGTGCCACTGGCGAAGCCTGGCATGAGATTATGTTGTCCTGTCTGAGTGGCGCTCCTGTGGCGCAAACTCTCAGGGCAATTCAGACAAAGAATGCGGGAGTGACTTTTGCCTACTTCTCACGCCGTCTCCTTCATTTTCCTTTGTTCTTTCTTGGTTAGTGCTTGGTTAGAGAAGCAGGCTTATCATTACTGTATCTTACCATCACATTCTACTGCCACAAAAATTGCTTGATAATCTTAAATCTAAAAACCTGGCTGGATGTGATGCTGAAATATTCCATTGTGTTTGAAATAGGGCTGGGTAGTGATGTAGATTTCCTGATTGAATTGATTTAAAATCTCTAATTTGATTCTGACTCATTATGCTTTCCATTATATTCATTGGCCATTTATCAACTATTCAGTCACATTTATTTATTTATTAAGTGTATATAAAATAAAAGCTGCAGGCCAATATGATGTAAAGGTTTTAGTCTCAGTAACAAGAATGAAATACAGTATAGAGATACAAACACAATGCACAATAAAATGATACTATATATCTGCTCTACTGACTGTACCAAAAATGACAAAATTGTATATTTTAACATAAATGTAATGTCATCAATTATTCAGGGCTGTACTTCCATACCCGATTCAAACTGGTAAAACACTAAACTTTTTCCATAGACATTTTTATATGCATAGGAAAGCTGAAGACATGGAATCATACCATTTGTGTGAAAAAAACATTTGGTGTGACCACTCCTTAACTCATTTTTAAAAAAACTTGAAAAAGTAGTTTAAATTGGACTGCATTGTCTCGTCATGTATGTTATTTTGCATGCAGCCCACCCAAACATCTCAATTGAAATACATTTATATGTAGTCTTTGCATTTAATAAAGTCAAATTTAATACTCACTGCAAACTCACATTTATGAGTGGTAAAATATTTTACTGATATAATTATTACTTTTTTCATGGTGCTGAAGATGAGGCTTTCACCTTTCTAAAGACTTCCAATTAATCAGAAAATCTATATTTTTACCCAACCTAATTTACAATTAATGCTATAATCACAAATAATTCTTCTTGCTCCATGACCTTCACATTCTTTTCTCCCACAACTTCCTCCAGATGTTGAACCTGTTTGTGGCTGTCATTATGGACAACTTTGAATATCTGACACGTGACTCCTCCATCTTGGGCCCTCACCACCTGGATGAGTTTATCCGAGTGTGGGCGGAGTATGACCCAGCCGCATGGTATGTTTCAGCCTGCACTCCCCGCCAGATGGAGACCTACTCTTGTGATAAATATAGTAACTGAGTTTGGTAACAGTTGAGAGAGAAGGAGAGTCGTTCCGTTAGGACTCAAAGGCCTTCTCAGGTTAGATCACATAAAAAGAGAGAGAGATAAGCGAATATTCCCTGTGATAATGTATGATTGAAGATCTCCCCACACAATGCCCATAAAATTGCGGTCCGTATGTGAATGAACTTGTACTCCTATCCGCGTCCATTCTGTCCACAACACAAATGTGCTCTCAAGCTTTCTTTCATGTATGTGTCATGTTTTGCTTGTTCTTTCCATGGCGAAGACGGATTTCCTATAAGGATATGTACAATTTGTTGCGAATTATCTCGCGCCTATGGCTTAGGGAAGAACTGCCCTAATAGGGTAGCATACAAGGTTTGCAACCCAAACAACTTCTTCCCACTTGTGTGGCCTCTGTGTGCAAACGCCCAGAGACCCAAACTTGAATGGCTGTGCTCAAATGACTTGCCTACACACAAGCACTTGCCCCACCAGATTTGACTGGCTTTGGTTAATGATGCTGGATGGGAAACAAAGCTTTCAAGGCCACATAATAATCTAAAACCTTGAAATAATAATAATAATAATAAGCTAAAAAAATTCAACTTACTGCGTACAATTGTCATTTTCACAAATCAGGGTGTTGGCACTAATGTTTCAGCCAATACTAAGTGAACCTCGTGGCTATTATATGCATAAAAGCGTTCAAATGAAATAGAACAGAACATTACCTGGCCTTGAAACCTTTGTTTCCGTGCACTGAAAGAGAAACTCCCCGATGTCTCCAGCATGCAGATGCAGACATCTTCCAAACAATGCAGCCATTCTGTCACCATCCACTCCTCGTGTCATCTCACTCACTCCTCTTTCCATCTCTCCTTATCAGGAACAACTCTCTCACCTCTGACCTCTAATCTTTGGGATCCATCTCTGACCCTGCCAGGCCAGGATGGCATCCCTGTCCATGTTTACTATTGGAAATCTAATTAACAAAAGATTTCTGTTTTTGTGTCGATCTGTTTTTGTCTTTTTTTCATTTTGTCTTGTTGGGTTTACTTTCTGCCCCTCTTGTATCTCTTCCGTCTCTCTAACCCCCCATCCTTTTCTTTATTTTGGGTTTTTTGCGTTGTCTGCACTGTGAAGTGGCCGTGTCAAGTACCTCGATATGTATGAGATGCTGCTCCACATGTCCCCACCTTTAGGTTTGGGAAAGAAATGCCCTCCACGAATCGCCTACAAGGTAGCTCAGCTTCACATGCCCCCTCTCCCTGCTCGTACTGTCTTCCCATTGGCTTATTCTTCAGCCAATCTCTGTGCTCTTGCAGTGTTTCCCCTCGTTTTTTTTTTTGTTTTGTTTTTCCTCCCCGCTCTAATCTTTTGGTGTAGTCCCTCTTTCTGCTTTTTTTATTGGAGTCTTCCCCTCCACTTCCTTTGTAATCTAGGGATGGTCACAGACTAATGAGTATGACCGCAGAACTTAAAATAAATGTATTTGATGTTTAACTACAACCCAGGTTCATTGGAAATACATTTCTGCAAAATTGTTAAATCTTTTTGCGAAACTACCAAAGCTAAATGTCCAGTTAGTGACATTTACCACTCAAAGGTCGTTATTTTGGTACCGGGAGATAAATTGTGCAATCACATGCTTTTTTTTTTTGAAACATGTTTTGGTGTGGCAGGGAAGACAAGAAGCTCAGTTTTGGCCAGGTTAAACAGTCTCCATTGAGTGGCCACTCCTGAAACCTGACTGGTTAGTGTCCAGTTTGTTCTGTGTAAGAAACAATGATAGTTGGTTAAAAAAACAACTTCGTTAAAGTGTTGTCGATATGAATTGACTACTTATCTGCAGTTTTTAATAAAGGAGGTGTTTAATCTAGTTACCGAGCCTGCTTGAATGTAGTGGAGAAAGTGCCTGTGAGGTGAGATGTGTTGAAGATGTGTTGAAGATGTGTGTAAGCACTGGTAAGAGTGCGTGAGATATTGCTTTGGAAGAGTATGTGTGATGGGTTTGGGTCAGAGAAGGCTTTGTTGTAGGATGGCTGGAGAGGAGACGTTTGGATGCTTCTTCCTCTGTGAGGAGGCAGAAGGAGAAGAACAGAGTCTCAGCAGTGGTTGGATGGAGGTCCTGTGTGTGTGGGGCTGAGAACTGACCACTGATTGTTCTAGTTTTATCAGTGAAAAATGTGGCAAAATTATCGTCTGTTATAGAAGGTGTGGGAGGTGTTGGAGGGGGACAGAGGAAAGAATGAAATGTTCTAAAAAGATTACGCATGTCTGGAGCACTGCTGATCTTGTTGTGGAAAATGGGGATTTTTGCAGTGTGGACTTTAGCAGAGAAAAGATGAAAGCAAAGACCCGATACCTCCTTGGTCTCTTGGCTGCCTTAGTTTGCTCCGATGCTACGAAGAACATCAGATAACCAGGGGTTAGAAAAGGCAGGCAGTGCTGGTCTGGAGAGAGGACAAATTTCATGTAGATAAGAGGTTAAAGCAGAGCATAAAGTGTCACTAGCTAAAATAATGGCACTATTTTAAATTCAGATATGCTAAAATCTGTAAAAAATCTGAAATATGATAACAAATTTAAGAGGTTAATATTCAGTTTTATGCAAAACAGTGAAATGTTAATCTGACAATGCCTTAATGCACTGTGTGATGTACATCACTCAGCAGTTCAAATATAACAAGTCTGGTGAGTGGCGCTAAAATAATAAAATCGCATTTGAAAATAACATACCACCAATGCAAACCCTATCTGTTAGTGTGACACCTACAACACATTTTCTAAAGCGGCCATGCCATTTTAGCTTGCTTTTGCAATCCTTAGAACTCTTTTTTTTTTTGTGAGTCACAGGACTTGCACCGAATACTCCATATTGAAAATGCAACACTGTACCAGGTTAGCAATAGCCATACATATGGAGCTGGTTGTGTTATGTAAAAGTGATAATGTATCACTCTACAAATGATGCATTATGATAAAAATGTTTTGAGGCCATGACAGGGTATTGCGTAAGGAACAAAAAAAAGTATTTATTTATCAATAACCAGCCTCCTAATCATAATTTGTATGAACAAATGAGAATAAAAATAATTTTACTGTCTCTAGTATCAATTTGAGCTGAAATGGCTGTGAATTGTTTGTGTATACAGTGAGTCATTTTTTTGTAATAAATGTAGGTAGCATGTATTTCCATTGAGCCGATGTTGTTTAATTATAGCGATAATAAGTGAGACTTAAATCTCGTTTTATCTGTGGTCATACTTCATGTGTATAAAATTTCCCCCATAAGTTGCATTGTGTAAGGGTTTGTGCACGACATTGTAAAAATGATTTTCTGTACCAATCATATGCACTGTAAAGCTAAATAATTTATGTAAAGTCAATTTACATAAATAATGTGTAATTGCTCTTTTTGTGGGTTCCTATGTCTTTGGGATTTACTTAAAGGCCCCAAGTCAAAGTCCCCAAACTAAAAAAACATCTTTTACATTGTATTAGAATAGGAAGGTCCCTCTCTCACCCTTGTTTCATGGAGCAGTGTGTGTGTAACCTAAGTTGCTTTCAGTCATGAGAACTTTGCACTTGAACTCTCTCTTCCTGTCTTGGCGGTCTTTCACTTATTCTTGTCTTGCTTGTGCTGTCTTTCTTGTCATCCACTTGACCATTTCCTCTCTCTTTTCTTTGTCCTGTAGTCTTCTCTCTCTTTCTCTATGTCTGCAGTACGTGAGAATGTATGTCTGTGTGTGAGAATGTCCACCTTTTTTATTATGATCTTTTTCTTGCACTGCTAATGCTAGTAAATGTATGCTCTCTTTGCTCAGGGAGCTCAACTCTTCTACAATAAATCACACTAAACCATACTGTACACATATGCGTCCATGATAAAACTGATTTGTCATGTTTAAAGGTGCACTCGGTTATTTTCTACTTACAAAAAATGTACAGAAATGAATATGAGAAATGTTTATCATCAGTTGCAGTCCCTTTTATTTTTAAATAGGGTTTGCCTTATGAAAGCGAGAAAAAGACAATAATTTGAGATAACATGATTAGCCAAATACTAATTATCTTCTAAAACATTTTTTTATTTTTTTGAAGCAACATCCACACTAAGTCACTGCACAGGAAGTACAAAACAGCTGAATTTTCAGGCAAAATAAGCACCAGGGAAAAATTATAATA
Organism: Puntigrus tetrazona; assembly: GCF_018831695.1. Classification (NCBI taxonomy): domain Eukaryota; kingdom Metazoa; phylum Chordata; class Actinopteri; order Cypriniformes; family Cyprinidae; genus Puntigrus; species Puntigrus tetrazona. Next base: position 2,430,337 of record NC_056703.1, on the reverse strand, counting down.
ATTCAATTGCACCTTTAAAGGTAGAGTGTGTAATTTTGAAATGAAATTTTAGACATGATTTTTACAAAGCTTTCATCAGAATGATTCAGTTGAAAGTTGCCAGTGTTTTTAACATTTTTTCAGCCACATTTGGTCACCATTTGAAACTTTTAAATCTAAAAGCATCTATTTGCTACGCATTTATTGATTAGTAACTCTCACAAGTCAAGCTCCCCATGTCCTCTAGAGCCCCTCATGGTTTATGTGTACATGCTTTTCTTCACTCTCAAGTCGGTGTCGGTTTATCACCAGTGCACTTTGGTTGCGGACTGTAGCCTATAGCAGTGAATGTGTTTTGTGTTTGATTATATACGTTCCTATTCCCCTATGTGAACAAAACTGTTTGTGTGCTTGAAACTCTAAGGTTAGATTAGGATTCTATATTTCTGCAAAACTGCTTGATTTCTTGAACGATGTGAATAAATCGATAGAAGGATATGAAATAATCATGTCTTATATCAGACGCGCACAAACTGTTTTGTTTGAGGTTTTGGTTTGCTCTGAATGGTGCTGATATTGGAAAGTGTTTTTTACCCCACTAATGAACCTCATGCCCCCACCTCAGCAGCTGGTGAAAATGAACATGCCCATTGCAGATGACAACAGTGTGCACTTCACCTCAAACCTGATGGCTCTGATCCGTACAGCCTTGGAGATCAAACTGGCTTCAGGTCAGTCTGGTGCCCTTTTTACTGTCTAAATGATTGTGTAATTATTGTATAGATTAGCATTTAGATAATTGTATCACCTTTCCTCTCTTTTAAAAAAAAAAAAAATCCCATCTCTCTTTTCCAAATAGCTCCAACTGTTATTAGTGCCTAATGGAGAGATTTACTCCCTTATTCAGTGTAATCTGCTCTGTTGCTGCTGCTTGTGCCATTTCCACTCTTCAGAGCAGTGTGTGGGGATGGGTGTGTGTAGCATCTGTTGTATCTCTGTGTTTGGCACTGGATGAGTTTTTCTAGCTTCATTTTTCACAGTTTTTCCTGATCATTTATAGATAATTATCTAAATTCACTAAACTTAATGTATTAGTAATTGTATACTATTATTGATATTATTATTGGTTTGACAAAAATGAAAAAAAGTTCTTATTAATCGCTTACTCTCATGTCATTCCAAACCCATTAAAGCTTAGTTTGTCTTCAGAAACACAAGTTAAGATATTTTTGCATGAAAACCGGGAGGCTTGTGACTACCCCATTATCAAGTAAATAACACTGTCAGAGGTGCAAAAAAAAGTATGAAAGGCATTGTCACAAATAGTCCATCTGCCATCAGTGGTTTAACCGTAATATTATAAAGCTATGAGAATACTCTTTGTATAGAAAGATGACTAAAATAATGATACTTTTTGTATGGAAAGAAAACAATGCAGCACTATAATGCCATTTGGAGTATCGCCTCAATGCAAACTTAGCACGCTCTTCTGTGTCAGCACGCCTACAGAGGATATGATGTTTTCACGCTGTGCCAAATTGTTGCATCATTATTCTCAAAAGTATTCTCATAGCTTTTAATTATTGAATTGTGTATATAGATATACTCTAATTAGCCTCTTTCTTCTGTGTTCATGAAAATCTCCATGGTATGGTGGCCCAACGTCTGTCAGACGCTGAACTGAAAAAAGGAGCTTGCTACAGTCTAGCCAAACCTGTCTCAGAAGACTATGGACCTGCTGGTCACTCCACACAAACAATAAACGCATTATGAATCATCATCAAGGAAATCCTCTCTTACTTTTGCTACAGAAATACTCTCATCATATATTACATGACTAATACTGAAGTACAGCCTCGTGCTTATGAATTATCTAAACAGAACCCAAGTAATTCCACATGTGCAACATCTCCAAATGCAATACGCAGCAACATCTAGTGGTCACTAGTGGAACATCCAAACAGCACATAACTAAGGTGCATTTGTCTCTTTTCAGCCAATGAGCTTACGGTGGGGAAGGTGTATGCGGCTCTTATGATTTTGACTATTATAAACAAAACAGAGCTAAGAGACTTCAGATGCAGCAACAGCAGCTGAGAGAGAACAGGCAGGACCTGGATCTCAGGTGATACATATGTGCACTTACATTACTAGTCAAATTTTGTGCTTTTTTAAAACAACATTAAAGTCATCAAACTTTAATATAACAAATAGATGTACTATGTATGTGTGTTATAATATGTAATAAAATAAAATTTACTTACACTAATTTCAAATGTAAGCCCTTTTAAGACATAAAATACAAAGTGCAATCTTCCAGCTGTAATTGGAGTGTGTGTTTCAATTCTGTCTATTTGAAGAATAAAGTCAGTGCTCTTCTAGAGCCTATTCTCCCATTAACCCACATGCAAGATCAGCCTGTGAACAGTGTAGATTCAGCCTCAGAGTTTCAACCTCAGACCAGACCCAGCTCCACCCGCTCAACATGTTTGACCTTTACAGTGAGCCCAAAATCCCTTCTGCATTTGTATTCAGCGTACACATGAATTAATCTCTTTGCCATAAGTGGGTGTATCTATTCTAATACGTTGTCAAATTTCATGACCAGTCTTGGACAACACAATAAAGAGATCTTCATCATCCTGGGCCTCAGAGAAGTCCAGGAGGTCCCATCATCTAAGCGAAGGCCAATGTCCAGAGTCCAATCAGAGGATGCCTCAAATGCAAACACTGCCCAGGTGCTGTAAATAAAAACACTGACTCTCTCTGACACATGCAGTGTCTTTCTTTAATGTGTGTTTAACCTCTTATTGTGCGTATTTTATAGGAGTCGGTAGAAATGAGAGAGATGGAAAACAGTGCCAACACAGTGACCTCTGGCGGCCTCGAAGGCCAAGGGCGTGCAGTATCCATGCCAAAACTCAACGCATGAGATGCAGGTATTACATTGAATCAGTGTTTTGCATTTTGCATTTGCAATTCTACAAACACATACACAAACATATATGTATATGTATATATTTGAGGCAGTCGATAAAATTTTAATTATGACATTAAAATACTATGATAGGAAATACCTGTTTGCAATATCAAACATCACAATGAGCTGTTTTACAGTGTGACACTGGTTATAAATGGCCACACACACACTAAAAACAGGGTGAATATGTTAAGAGAACATTGCAAATGTTTATGTGTTGTTGCATTGTTTTTCCATGCCAAGTCTAATGAAAATAGGACGTCTGTCCTGTTTCAGGGCACAGGGGAAGTAAAACATAATACAATTAGTCTTTGGTAGGTTGCCAGATCTGCACCCTGGATCAGTTTTCAGCTTGCGCGGGCTAAGAGGAAGTGAAATGAAGCTCACAATCTGAATAAGCAGACTCTCAAGAAAAAGGTTGAGAGTTCTTTATGGTTACTTTGAAATGGATTTAAGAATATTGAATGGCATTCTTCTGTTTTTATTTTAAATGTGATTTGCACAGAAGCGGCTAAAAGTCTAATGCTTTTCACTAATGGATTGTGTTGTTTTGGGATCTCAGCTTTTAGTTTGCTTAATGTTATAGTATGTGAGTACAAAGGAGACACTGGAAAAATAAATCTAAAATCATCTGACTATGAAATTCACGTTCCATTTGGACTCTGCAAAAGACAATCCATCCATTAAGACTCATTAGGACATTCCTCCTATCAAATCGCACCTATCCCACACCTCTCTAGTGCTAATGGGCTGTTCAAGGGCTGACTGAGTGCATCTACTTCACTCCCAAATTTGATTCCCATCCAAAACCAAATCTCTTTAAAGTGCTGGACTAACCGATAAGAGACGTTAGATGCTGAATGTAACGTTTCAGCACCTGCTAATATATCCAAATCCCCCTCTGATTTCTGCGGGGAAATCCCCTTCACCGTTGGCATCTGGCCATCTCAGTCCTTCTGCTCGACGGAAGAAAATAGAGCCAAATTACAGCCTCAAATGCAGATTTAGTTAAACCCGCAAGCAAAACTCTGCAAAGCTATTATATGGAGAAAAATTGCAAAGACATTATGATAAACAGGTGTGCCTTAAGGAATGACTTGGGTCTATCACGAACGGATGGAAAGAGGATGGATGATAAACTAGGATATAGATTCTCAGAGGAAGGTTTGAAGGGATAGTTGACCCAAAAATGAAAATTCTCTTGTCATTTCATTTCCAAATCTGTAAGATCTTTGTTCATCTTCAGAACACAATTACGTATTTTTCAATAACCGTTCATGAGCACAGCAATGTAACTATCTATTTCAAGGCCCAGAAAGGTAATGACATTGTTAAAATAGTCTATGTGATGGTTCAAACCTATATTTTTGAAGAATACTTTTTGTGCACAAAGAAATAAAACAAATATGACTTTTTTTTTTTTTTTAAAAAGACCATTTAAAAAATGTCCTTACTACCTTTCTGGGCCTTGACTGGGTAGTTGTGTTATGGTCCGTGCCAGGACAGAAAGATCTTGGTTTTTATCTCAATTTGTATTTCAAAGATGGATGAAGGTTTTACGGTCTTTATTCACTCCATAAGGTGACAAATAAAATAAAGAAATCATTCAAAAGTATAATATTTTTGAGCATTGAGAAATATAAGTTGGGTTTGTGTCTTTTTACAGAGTTACAGGTGAATTATGTCATTTCTACACCTTACAAAATACTGTCTATCATGCACAGTGACTTTTAATGAATTTCTTTAAAGTACATCATGAATATTTCTTTTTTCCCTCTCTCCATGTCTTCCCTTCCCTTTACTTTTATTTCGTTCTCTTACGCGCTTCATCAGAGGAGTCATTCTCGTCATTCTCCTGGGACTTTACTGGAAGTAAGAACAGCTTTTTGTATTCGGTTTACTAAGAATAAATTCTTGGCTTGATATACAGTAAGGATCCCCAATCAGTAGGGCATCAGCACATTTCTGAGGGCTCTCAAAAGGATTTTAATTGTTTTGAAAGAATACAAAACACACCTTGGAGTCAACAATGTAGAGAACCACTTAGCTAAACTTTGTTATTGGTTACAGTAAGTCCCAGGTCCTCTGTGTCAGAAAGAATCTGAGGCTTACAGCCTGTTGTACTGCAAAACATTAAATCAAAGGAAGTCTAGTACAGCCAGTGACCTTTGATCATTTCAGACAGATTCAGAGGCACACCATTTAAAATGCACCTGTGGATGGGAGCATAAATTGAGGGCCTAGGCCCAAAATGAGTGTTTCCTTAAACGGGATTAGCTCAGCTGCTACAGATGTTACATTGCCTCTGATACTTTAATATCATAATGATCCCTTAGATCGTTACTGTGGTCTGGAGTTCATCCCTGTATTGATGCATCTGAGATAAAATGGAGGTTTAGCATACAAGGCAATGTCATTACAGGCAGTTTCAGTGCAGCATTCCTTGTAATATCCCAAGATAACAATGTACAAAAGCATTCATCTGACTTTATGTAACCACCGCCTTGTTTTCTTTCTCAGACCATTCCCGATTCCCCCATGAGACGCTCCGCATCCACTTTTTGCACCACAGCGCCCTCAGGAGGTGAATCTGAATGACTACACTCTAGCGAAACCTGTTCAAGAACGACACCACCACCACCACCATCATCACCGATGCCACCATCGTAGGGACAGAGACAAGAAACAGAGATCCCTGGACAGGTCGCCCACTGGACAACACAAAGCTGCAGGTCTTTACTCGTTACACAAGATTCCTCATAAAAGCTAGCTGCATGAAGTGAAAAAGCACAATGTTTTATATGCGGATCTCTCTGGAGCTTTTTAGCTGCATTGGTTGAACTGATCCTAAACCCAGACGGGATTGGGTTGTGTTGAGGATCAGTGAAGTGCAGAAGCAGGGCCTGGTGTGAGAGCGTCCGGTCGCAGCTGGCCTCTATTAGCCAGATAAAAGGGACTGACAGACATGCAGACCCATGACCTGATAATTTATGGTTACCTCTCAGCAGGCCAATTGAGAACAGGAAGAAAAATTCAGGCGGTCAGGTTTTTGACTGGAGCCTGTTGAAGAATGTGAAAATCCAGAGGAGAGGAGACTGGGAGAGATGGATCTGCCACAGCAGGACTCAATAGCTCAAGAAATCCTGTTGTTTTGTTTGATTTTTTCTTCAGTTGTCTTTAAAAAAGAAAAAGAAAGGGAAAAAAGCAGGGAGGTGTCAAAAATCCTGACCTTTTTTTAAAATCAGCACAAATAATTATATTTTAGCTTAAAATAATGAATGTTAAAATGTAAGCGTTTAAGTTCGAAGAAAATATGACCAGATACTGCATTGTATTTGCTTTTCACACTGCAAGACATTTTCTTCTTTTTTATAGGTAAAATAACAATACAAATTATGAATAAACTTCAGGAAATTATGCAAAATATCATGATTTTAGAACACTTTTGACTTGATTTTCAAGCAAATATTATAATAATGCAAATTTAACAAACAAAAAAAAAAAAACAAAAATAGCCTATTAAGATCATTTTCTTAAGAATTTAAAAAACATCAAACACAATTTTGCCTTTTATGTTATCTTCGTCTAAAGATAACATAAAAGTACAGATTAAGAAAAGACTTATTGTTTTAATGACCTGTCTTTCATTTCTTTCATGTTTTTTGTTGGTTCTCAGGCACAGCAGCTGACCCTGTAGAGGAGAGGCCACATGACCGAGGTCGTTCCCATGAGAGGAAGCATCATTCGTCTTCGACTGAGAAGCAGCGGTATTACTCTTGTGATCGCTACGGCAGTCGGGAACACTGTCCCAGCAAGTCTGCCGTGGCAAGCTGTGCCACCTCGCCCAGCGAGGCCCAGGAGGCCAGTCTCAACAAGCAGGTGGGATGGGGTTGTCAAGACAGGACAGGGGCATGTGTTCAAATGAAAGGCTAGGTCAGAGGTTAGAAACTGGATAATGATCAGGGAATAAATATCTTTTGAGTTCCATATAATGAAAACGCGTTAGGGATTTGAGACCAGATAAAAATTAAATAGTTATGAAGGTGAAAATCTGTAGATTGTGCCAAGATGCATTAAACAGTAATGAAGATAATGTTCCGAGTTAAACACAGGTTACGCTTTATGGTCTGTGGCATCTGTGTCCCTCAATATAAATAAGCCATACACTTATAGTGGAAACCAGTGGGATTTTTAAAACGCACACAGTTTAACACATAATTAAGTCTTAAATATTGTACATTAACAATGAATTTTTTAACTTCTGTCATTACCATACACATGGTATCTTTCACGGTATGCATGAAAGGGCGCTAGAAAGAGAGAGCTTGCATAACCTTTTGCCAAGGACTGGAGCAAAGTTCTAGATAAATTAAAAAAAAACTACTGGATCATTTCTTCAACTCAATGGACTTTGTCTATTCTTAGATATCTAAGTCTGTCTAATTATGTTAATATTATAATATAATATATTTTACATATTATTAACATTTCTCATGAGTTTCCACTGTAATTGCATTAATTTTTAATTACAAACTGAGGGCATAATTTGAAACCTAGAAATAATTGTCCACTTTATTTATTAACACAGAAGTTAGCTATCGCCTTTGAATGTGTGAGGCTTCTGGTTCATTAACCACTGTAGGTTAATACCTAAAAGAAAAACAAAATGCAGTAAACTGTGAAACTACAAAATTTGTGCTATAAAGTAGCGTTTTACAATTGTAAATCGAAATAATTAGACAAGTGCCAATTTGCAAAATGTCAGGCTGCATACAGTATTAAATGATTTTGTCCAACTAAAATAGCCATATTCACTCTCATTTTAAAAACAATGTGAATAGTGAGGATTGAACTGAGAAAAGTGCTAATCTTTCGTTTAAAGGTAATCTTATGGTAGGTCAATTTATAATTTTTAGAAAGAAAGAAAAACAATATTGCAATATAATTTTCCTTGTCTCATGATGATAAATTTGTCTGAAATTAATATTTAGTATCATACCGTTTGCATTTTAGGGATTTCATCTGTATAAATTTAGTTTTTTTCAGTTTATGTTTAAGCAGAAAGTTTGTATAGTACAGACTCTCTGCACAGGCTGCCGTTGGATTTTAAAGCTCTCAGGGCACAAATGCACACATAAATGCTAAACATTTCTACCCCGAGCCATGAGGATTTTGAGATATTATTAGTTTTTTTCTTCTAAAATGTTTTACATTTTGAATGAATAAAACAAGTGTCTCTTCTCTACAGTTGTAGTGCAACCACTCATAGGCTTTCACTTCTCTTCCCACTCTTCTTCCACACCATTTCTCTGTGCATTTGTCTGTCTTTTCTTTCTTTGTCTTTCACTGTCATCTTCACTCTTTTGTCTTTTGTTTTTGTCCTATTCATGGTCCATCTTTTTCCGCTGTCTCGTCCAACACGTTACTTGTCCTTTCCTTCCTTCCTTTGGCTCCTGGTCCCTGTCTAACCTTTTGGGCATTTCCCCCTTCATCGTTTTATTGTTTTGATTTGCTTGTTTAATTTTCATCTAGGGCAGTGGGTGGGCTAAGGGAGCCCGGTGTTGTTGACCTCAGGGGCGAGCACTCCAAGCCGTGGGCGCAGACAGCTGCCCCAGACCCCCCTTACTCCTCGTCCCTCCGTGGCCTACAGGACTGCCAACTCTTCCCCTGTGCAATTTCTGGGCACACAGGCCGGCTTGCTTCCCCGAGTCCCGGCAGGCTGAGCCGCGGTCTGTCCGAGCACAACGCCCTCTTACACAGCGGCTCCATCTCCAGCTCGCCGGCCCCCGTCAGTCGCATTAACTCAGAACCCTTCTTGGGGCCCCGGACCACCCTGCCGGCCTCCAGCCCGAAACCTATGCTGTCTTCCAAGAGGATCCCATCCCTCAGACGGCCCGCTCTGCCCAGACTTTAGTGATGCCGATTGTGGCGATTCCCCACCTCCACAACAGCAGTTCCGTGGAGTTCCCAACGGATACCACTTCATCAAGGGCCCCGGGGCCAGCAGAGGACAGGCACGGCAGTACTACCCAGAGGCAGAGGTGGACGACTGGTGCTAGCATGGCTTTAATTTACACACACACACATATACAGATGATGTTTTGTTTTCCATTCATGATGAGTTTTATCATCTCTTTATTTTGCGAGTGGTGTTAAATGCAGTAATACATGTATTTGTTTTCCAATGTCCAAAGGACAAAACATTCATGTGTGCTTACAAAGCAGCAGATGTGGGATAAAAAGGTTGAAACCCCTAGCTTTGATGCATTTGAGTCAGGCTAAATGGTTTGGTGGGTGTGGTCTCTTTAAATAAAACACTTAAGCTTGAAAGTTTATATGAAAACACATGGGCTTTGTCTTAATCTTTTGCCTTTTTAAGGGCAAGAGATGCCAAGTTGTGCTCGTGTAACCTGGGAAAAGAGTGACCCACTGCTTGAAGTGTAGACCACAGCGGGCGTCTGGCCAGTTTCCCTCAAAGCCAGCCTCCGAGATGCACCTAAATGCAAATATTCCCATGAAAATGTTATCTTGGCATTATAGATGTACCTTTATGGACCAAAAGTTTACAGAAGTGGCTGGAAAGGCCAGAAATATCGTTTTATTTGGCAAAATGCACAATAGCGGTGCCCCCTGACTCCATCTAAGAGAACTCCACTTTATTTCACGCTGTTGCGAAAGCAGATTGTTCATTATGCTGCTGATGACCATTCCTCGCACATGTCGCTATGTGCGAAACCTTTGACAACCATAATGTACTTTGTTTTTTATCAAATTGTAGATATTTTATCTATTCATTATGTGCTTTTTTGTATTGTAAAGACGAACGGTTTTACGTAAATCGCTTACGGCTTCACCATACTGTCAGGTCTACCGATTCTTCTTGACTGCTCCAGATGTTATTTACAAAGTGCCTAACCTTTTGAATATATTGTAGTAGTGATGCAACCTCAGCCTTTTTTAGTGCATCCACACTTGAGAGAGTGAACTGAACAAGCTCTAAGGGTTAAATGGAACTACAAGGTGTTACGATCGCTGGCCTTAATTCAGAAGATACAGTACCACGTTAGGTTTTTGAATGGAAATGACAGTATGATTGTTTTTTTTTTTTTTATTCTTGTCTCCTTTTTTGTACAATTTTAGTACTGAATGGAATATTTAAAAATGAAAAAAATTCCACCAAAAAGCATATGTTAGTATGGAGTACCTATAAAAAATACTGCAGTAGTTGTGTATTTGTCCTGTCGGGGGACTTTATAACCACAGTTATAAAATTGCATGTTAAAAAAAAAAGTCTTCTATTCTTGATTGACCATGGTTAAGAAACCAATATTTACGGTGTATATTTCCTGTCCTGATGAAGATGCTCAGACCGCATTGCTATTTGCCTTCTCTGTTTGATCCTTTATGGTTAGATGCAAGGACTGAGAACTGAAGAACTGTCACAAAGGAGCTTGCTTTGCCCATCTAGCAGGTTTCCTGATGTGAGCGCGTGTTGTGTTGCGTTGAGTCGGGTCCTGCACCGGTACAGTAGGCCGATCTGTGTTAGGGTTAAACTTTCCCCTTCATGGCACTCCTCCAAGCACACATACACACTCACAGCTTTCATTCTGCCGCCGTTCCCCAGCTGCTGGCCGTATAGAAATATGGCCGGCTCCTTTTTATCACGCTGGTAACATGAGAGGAATATTTAGCCACCTGAATTCAGAGGGTGAGGCAGTCTGAAAGAACAGAAAAAAGCCTCTGTATTGGGATGCTGTACAGACGGGTATCATTTCACAAGTTCCGCATTGACGCATATGAATACATTAGACGCTTGTAGAATTGTTTGGCTAATCAGGTGATTCTTGGCCGCTGAAGTGTCAGGACTTTGCTGACAGTGAATGTTCTCTCATTTTTATTTTTTTAAAACATGTATTTTCTTTATGTAGGGCTATGCAACAAGATGACACTTTGAAAAATATACTTCATTCATTTTGTAGCTTTACCTGCTGGGAAATCCAGATTCAGGCTTTAGCATGATAGTGACCAAATCTTCTTTTTTCCTTTTTTTTTAAATAATAAAAAATGTATGAAAAAGTATATTTTAGAATGCATAAAGGCACAATTATTAAAAAGCAGAAATCAGCAAAAAAAAAGAAAAAAAAGAAAAATAATACAAAATAAATTATATATATATATATATATATATATATATATATATATATATATATATATATATATATATATATAAAAGAAAAATTGCAAGTTTCTGTATGTGCATGCATCAGAGATGTCCAGTTTGTCAGGGGAAAAAAAGAAAAATGTTGTTTCAAATCTATGGTCTGAACAACTGCTATTTTTCTACATGCTCTGTGAGACTGCGGTTAAAGGATGTGCTGACATTTTGCTGATATTGTTACGAGTTGTTGCATCGTTCATGTGTAACTATGGAACAAATCTTTGCACTCCCAGCACATCTATTGATGTCCTTCGGCATGTTGCCATAGTGGATCAAAACTATGGTTCTATCGATAAAACTATTTCCTCAGCTTCTCTATGATTTGGAAAAACATCATATTCATCTACCAAACCTTTCATCATTTATTGCCAAACTCTGAGATGCTCTATTCCCCTGTACATCAACCAAGCTTAAATGTGGCTGTTTCTGGAAAGTTTAATGTTTGCATGGTCTTAAAATGTATGCGCATGTTGAAATACCCATGGTTTATCTTCGTACTTTTTGATACAATGTATTCCTTTTTGGTTTGATTTTTTAAATGACCTTTGATATGAATTAGGGGATTTGTTGAAATAAAAAATGAATTGTTGAAATGTTTATAAATAAAGGAAACAGTATTGATATGTTGACAGCTCCATCCATGCATAAGAGCTGGCACATCCTTTATTTGATTTCTGCTATTGACTTGTTTGTTGCCTGATTTCTGTTCCATGGCCAGACTTTGAAATCTGCAGTTGTTTCTACTATAACATTTTTGTATGAAGCAAAGTCCTTGAATTAAAAAATTAACTCAAATAATGGAGATCTGTGGTTTGTTGAATTTTTAACCTGTCCTGATAACGTGCATGCAAATATTAGCTAAATCATATTATACTATATCATATTTACATGATAAAATATATCTGCAGTATTTCATTTCTGATTGATGATGTTACAGACTGATCAAAGCAGGACAGGAGTGGCAAGGTGAATCAGGGTTCCACCTGTCTGGAGGCTTACTCGTATCTGATTGGCTGGTTCGGGTGGTGTGGGCGGGCTTTAACGGGGATGATTGTGAAGCGTGCATTTGCGGAGCAAGAAGACTTCTAGAAGTAGACTGATAACAGATATCACGCTCAATGCTTATGTAAACTTTCCATGCCATAGACACATCAGCTTTTAGGCTATAATTTATATTCATGTTTTTATCCATCCAGCATTTTCATATTTTTACTACTATTTGAGTGTCAACTGGATGAACACTGCTTTTTAGAAATGTGGTTCATTTTATCAATGTGTGCACTGGTTAAAGCTTTCCATGCAGACTTCTCGGAAACAGGATCTGGTGTCCCGGACTCAGGTAAGAACAGAGCGGAAACACTTCACCTGCAGACGCGCGCGTGCAGTGTAAACAAAAACAATTAGCATTCGGTTTAATATTGTATTATTAGTTTACGTTGTTTAATTAAAAAATAAATACATAAAAATAAATTAAAAGAGCGTTTACCTCACTAAATTACACACTTAAAATTTGTCACATTACCAACCTAAAATGAACGCCCATGTCTTAAAGAGCCAGTCTTTCTTTAATTCGTAGTCATTCACTTTAGAAAATGGTGTTAATAATACAAACTGCAGATAGTAATACAATCCTTGCATGAATCATGGCCATGTCGTATCATTGCAGTGACTTTTTGACTGCGTTGTGTAGTATCCGTATTATCCCGAGGTGGCGGTGTAGTAACGCATATAAATGTTGATACAGTCTGTAATTGTACATTACCTTTTTCTTGTTTAAGTAGGCTATACGCTTAATCGCATGGTATTAAAGGCTAAAACTATTACAGACTGCTTCAAGCTAAACTCAAATAATCGCAGTTTGTACACTCCAATGGTAAAGCTCATGGTGCGGTTGCCTCTCAACAGCTGTTGAACATATTTCCTAGTGAAAAGCCATATAACCACATTCAAGTTCTTTACATTTTTCCAGAAATCTGTTCCACAGTGTCACACCACCATGTCATAATTTGTGAATCCATACGTCCATATGTGAAAGGAATCTGATTTGGTTTTTTTAATTGAGCTAATGTTACAATGGTTTCTCATGGGCCCTGTTATAGCCACCTGTCCCACTAAATGATGTTTAGCTATAAACAAATTTCGGGAGGAGCACGCACTGATAATTAACGCGGCTGGCTTCTCGTTTCCTAATCACGCAATTATCCAACCAGAGCAAGAGAAGCCTACTATAAATTCGCACAAGCTTCTTACCTCGATATCTCGTTTCCGAGCATCCCTCCACCACCCCAATCTCCATTCCTCCTAGTTCTACTATCCCCTCTCGGGGGGGGGGCACTCAGGGATCGGGTCGGACACCGAGTCCTGTCCGCTTTCACGGACAAGAGGAAAAACTCTGGACTCGGTAGTCCACCTAGTTCCGAGCCCTCTCCCTGACAGCTCGCCAAACACGCTTACTTTTTACCGTTACTATGATTAATTATACGTAAGTGCGAACTCGTGAAATGGGGTTTGCCGTCTCAGTGGTTGGAGAACATGTGGATAATCTGGGGATTATTAGAGCGAGTCTGCAGAAACCATTATGCAATCAGCGCAGTGACATGTTTTAAAACTTTTAATAAGACGTGCCATTCATGAGTCTGCATTCATTTATTCAGTGAATTTGTTTGTTTACAATTGCTAGGCTTTATAAAATGATTCAAAATTCATAAATTAGACTTATAAGAGATGTTTCTGTTTTATAAAGCCCCGAAATAGATTGAGGAGTTCTTGAGAATGGTCGGGTCTCTGTATTGTAGTTTTTGGAAAATGTTCTAGTTTTGATGGAAATTTGGGGCACATCTTGCTTTTATTTGATCACGTGTACCACTTTGATCACGTCTGACTTTCAGAATGCACAGATGTGGTTTTAAAATCTCTGTCTAATCATGGTACAGTATCAGTGCCTTGTCTAGGGTAGAGAGTAATGCATATTGTCATTTTATTGCATATTGTCAAGTTCTTGGCAAGGACCTTCAGCAGGAGGTCAATTACTGTTTGATCTCAAAGAAAGAATATTGAAAATGGGACAAAAGTACAATATGTTCAATTTGTACAATATGTCAAAGTTAAAGGAATGGTTCACTCAAAAATGAAAATTCTGTCATAATTTATTCACCCTTGAGTAGTTCCAAACCTGTATGAATTTCTTTGCTGAACACAACAGAGTATTTTTTTCTTCCTACTGTAGAAGTCAATGGTGACCGAAAACAGCCTGGTTCCAATCTTTTTTTTTTTTTAATATCTTCCTTTGTGTTTTGCAGAACAAAGAAATTTATACAGTTTTGTCACCATAGACTTTTACAGAAGGAAGAAAAAATACTGTGGAACTCAATGGTGACCCAAAACAACCTGGTTACAAACTTTCTTCAAAATATCTTCCTTTTGTGTTCAGCAGAATAAAGATATTCATACAGTTTTAGAAATACTCAAGGGTGAGTAAATGATGACCGAATTTTCATTTTTGGGTGAACTATTCCTTTAACTTAGCGAGTACTGAGGCTGCTGCCAATATATCCCCAACATGCTGTAGGTAATACTGCTGCTGCAAATACAACATACATGGCATAACCCCATGTAGCATACCTGAATCACCTCGAGCAGATCTATACAGGTGGAGCTGGGGAAGGTGAAGGGTTTCTGAAGCACGCTAGACCTGATCAGACTATGCCATCTACAGTTTCATGCCAGAACTCTGTATTAATGAATTGTTCTGTAAAGTAACTGTTTTATATTTCAGTATATTTAAAACTCTTGATTATTGTATTCCTGTAACGGCAAATATTATCTTTTCATGCCATTACTCCAATCCTCAGTGTTACACGATCTTTCAGGAATCAATATAATATGGTGCACAAGTAACTTGTAAATTCTTATTACGTTTTGCACCGCTTATTGTTTTGTAGAAATATTCTTTGCAGGGTTATTTGAATTGGAAGTTCAGAAGGACAGCATTTATTTGAAATATAAATCTTTTGTAACATTTTAATGTATTTACTGTAATTTTTTATTAGTTTAATGCATACTTGCTGAATGAAAGTTGGAATTTCTTTAACAAATATATTTTTACAAATGTGAATAGTTGACTAGTTAGATTAAACAAGTCGGATTGCTTTTCGCCTATCAATAGACAAAGACAAACTTTTTTTTTCTCACATATCTTTTACTGTACTGTAATATACTCTCCCAGTCAGTGTTATTCAGTCATGTACTTACTCTATCATTACCGTGAGAACATCAGCTGTATGCATGATGTCACAGTGTTAATAGACGGATTGGCTGTCAAATGCGAGGTTACGGTCTGTTTGCTGTGAACACAATCCCTTCTTTCTTCTCATTTTGACTGTAAATCAAAGTTCTGTTGCGTCTGTCTCTGTTCTGTAGTAGCAGACATAATTAATGCTGTCCTTGATTGATTACCATGACTCTGGTGAGCAGCCAGGGTGAAACAAGCCCCTTAAACCTTACTGATTATTTGTCTGGAGGCCATTGTATTACTGTACTGTAAGGCAAATGGCTGTCTGGGCTTGAGACATGGAGACTAGACCTAATCTGGGCAGTGTTACTCTTATCACAGCACATCGGTATAGAAGTAGAGACCTCAATCTGTGCTTTCATAAAATGTGCACCTGATTTCAGTTAGCTAGTTAGTTTTTTTTAAACCATACGCGAGAGATTGATGAATTTTATTATTGTAAATGCTAAGAAAAGCTTTCGTTGTATGGAATTAAAAGTTTAGATTTGTATAGATTTCTAGCTCTTCAATCTGTTTTCTATAATGTCAAAGGAAAAATTATTTGTTCTAAAAAAATAAAAAATAAAAATATTATAAAATAATATAATATGTCATCATTTACTCACCGTCATTCCATTCCAAACCTCTATGACTTTCTTCTGTAGAGCAAAAACAAGAAAATGAAGATCTCATTTTTAATACCCTGGTAGCATAACAGCACTAAAAATTGAACCATGCTTATATGAAATGTCTTTAGTCAAAACAAGTCATTAATTAATGTGCCCTCACCTGTACACACAGTGGGATATACCATTATTTCACAATAATCATTCTGTAGTTAAATCACATCAAGGTTCAGGTTGTTTTTTTTTATTTTCTCCAGAGGCATTAAAAAATCTTAAATAAAGAGAATACATTCTCTCTGGTAGAAGCACAGAATTGCAAGTCATTGAGTGTGTGGGAATAAGCAGTAACCTCTGCATTTTCCTTTCCCATGAAGAAAATTATTTCTCTAGTTGTCCAGATATGGGTAATGTAGTGCTTGTCTGGTAATTTAGAAATGTTCTGCATTTTTTTTATTTGATTGTGATGTGTTCTCATAGAGAAGCGTGTACCATTGTTTAACAATGTCAGAGCCTATACTTTTTTTTATGAATTCTGTGAATTCGGACAGACGTTTTTTTACATAGCCTGTTGTTTTTAGCAAACTATATTTTGGATGCAGCCAAAGAGTTTGAGGCAGTCTAGGAGAATTTTAATTGAACCTTTAATTGAATGGACTCAAGCAGAAGTAAGGACTTTATGGTGATGTACATCTGAGTGTAGTGTATAATGTAGAGTGAGAACATGAGTTCACAGGTATGGGAGCAGACTAAAGCAGACTAAGTCCTAGAAGCAGACTAAGTCCTAGAAGCAGACTAAGTCCTAGAAGCAGACTAAGTCCTAGAAGCAGACTAAGTCCTTAGAAGTCCTGTATACATCACCAGAGATGTTTTGCTTCCAGTTGTTATCTACATTTTATTTCATCTTTTCTCTTGACGCCATCTTTAATCGGTAGCATTAGGGTTATTTTGATGGCTCTCAGGTCAGTTTTGTGCTGATATCTCATTTCATTAAGGTTGTTTAGTAAATTACAGTTAGTGCTGCGATGTGGTGCCAATGTCCCTTTTAAAATAAACAGCAAACTGGTGTAGGTCTTGCTTATTTTTTTCCGTCCACTTACCATGGATCGGAATCCTGTGGGCGCCCCTGGACGTTTCTGACGCCAGTCATTGGGCTCTCAAAACACTGATTTGATTAGTGAGAAATTCACTCTTGAAGCAACATTTGGCAGAATTTCAGTGTGCGGTTGATTTGTGGCTGGTGGACAGGAACAGGCCTGTTAACTCTGTAAGGAAAGTCAGAGTGGATAATGACGCTCTTTGGGTTTTCTTGGCACTGTCTTTCCTTTAGGGAAACCTTGAAGCCTTGTCTCCCATGCTGCATTGAGATCGCTCTATTACATTAATCCATTTAAACAGCTGTGCCTATCAGACGTGTCAAGTGAAGTCAAGTCTTTTCATGTGATGTAACATACATTTTTAGTCCTTGTACATCATAGTTTGAGATCATTCTGTATCCTTTGAAACTTTGTCATCACTTTAGTTGGATTGGTTCTCTGGATAATCCATTTCTCTGAGCTGATCCATTACCTGCTACACATCAACTAAAGACTCCAGGACCTGGCATCTTGTCATGGAACATTTTGAGATGTCAGTGCCATAGTTGACAGACAAACACTCACTCTCAACTAAAAGGAATGACATTTCAGCTTTTCCTAACAATTCCAGTTGCTTTCAGTCATGGCTTGTCGGAGAGTTATTTACTTTTGTAATAAAAATAGCAAAAATGAGAGATGCATGTCTAGAAAGGCTTAGGGCAGCATTTATTTATTTATTTATTTATCTGCCTGTCATAAAATGTTCTACCATGTGACAAATATTGGAGACATTACATTTTGCTGCAAACGGTTGAGTTTTTGCAGCACTTTAAAGTACTGTGAAACTGTTACATACTCGTGCATCAACCTAATAAATGCAATCCTGAGAAAATTAATTAAAAGCTTGGCCTAAACCCTTTGAAAGGCATTTAAATAATAGTAAATAATAATAATAATAATAATAATAGTAATAATTCATAATTAAATTAATTATTTAATATTTACTCTATTATTATTGTGATTGAAAAATAATGATTGAAAATTGTTTCGCCTATTCAACTTAATCCAACAAAACAAGTGTAATACATGAACTACATGGAGAGCAGCAGAGAGGGGGAAAAGCAAGAGGCCATGTTTAAAAGACAGTGGCAATGACATGCATTATCTTAAAATAACACAAAGGGGCATTAATATTATCAAGATACTGGTATGATGATATGATGAAAAGCTTCAGTTGGGAAATGAATGATGCTAAACAGCTGCTTTTCTCATGCATCTCTTTTAATTTTGCCAAAGTGAACATAAAGGTTTAAAAAATTATATGTTTTTATATGTTGTATGCATCTTTAAACTATTTTTCTGTAAATGATTGCACATTACATTTGCTGTGTATGTTTTTGTGTTAAATTTCTGTTTTCGTAAATTAGATCAGACAATACTGTACTGTATAATGCACTGTACTATGAGCTTTTTTTTTTTTTATATAAAGCCTTTCAGTTCTCTGCTTTTATCCTTCGCACTTTTATTCATTGTCAGGGTCGATGCATTGTTGAATTGGATCCAAAAAGATACCAATCCAAAAGGGGTTTGGGGCTGATGTTGGGCAAGTGGCCAGCAGTCTCTTTGATAAGCGCCTGTCAGCCTGTGCTGTATACATCCTGTGTGTTCATCACCCTGTATTCATTAGGAGCTGGAATGTGTACCTTACTACTGCACCACAGCCTACAGAGAGCTGGAACCCTGTCCTTCATCACAGAATGTGCCCAGACTCACCTACAGCCAGAGCTGTCACCACTGCAGCGCTGCAGACCTCTGAGGTTACTGGTCAAGGGGAACCTAATATGAGAGGACACATTTCCTTTTTTATTTTGTTATCATCCAGGAGCAGTTGCTGATTTGAAAGTCCTGACTTTTTGTTATAGAAGTCAGTGGGTTTGTCTGTGCTGAGAAATGAAGCAGATAAAAAGGAGTCTGACTGTTTACAGGAATAATTCAAACAAATAAAAGTTCTGTCATCATTGGATTTGGACGATTCTAAAAAGTCTGGTGACGGAGGCCCCCCACCCCCTTAAGGTGCCCCTGTGTATAAGCCCCCCTAAAATAATGCCAGGGGAATGTATATAGCTGCCTGGGAATATCTTGCCCTGAGCTATTATTTGTGTTTCTGTGAAATGAGAGAAAATACATATGGGTTTTTAAATGTAATAAGGCAGTGCAGAAGAAGAAATTTCATTTTTCATTTGAAATTTCCTTGACCGTGGAATGTGTGAGTCGAGAAATCTGGAGAAATGCTTTTTTTTTACAGTTTGACAAGATAAATACTGCATAAGAGCGATAATGAAATCTGTGAATTTACTGCCTGATGTGAGGATTCTCACTTCAGCTTCCTGCAGTATAACATCTTGAATTCTTTTGCGTTCTGTGTGTCCTGACATGAATCCCAGAGGATTTTGTGAAAGAAGCTTGAGCGATTTTAGTCATGCTAGATTTTCCTACCATTGCTATAGCCGCCTTAGCTTGTATTCAGCACTTGAGCCATAAAATATATATTATTGTTCTGCTCGATTGGCTTTAGACATGTCTTTGATTCGTAAAATATGCAGCGTCTCACCGTTTTATATTAAGCCAGTATTTTTTCATGTTTGACCATCATTTTCTCAGCAGAACATGGAAACATGAACTCGTGAATTGTGAGACATGCATTAAAGTAGGTAGATACGATCGTGTTTGACAGCTCGATTAATTAATAGTTCATGAAAAAAAATATTGTTTGGAAGAACTGAAAGGTGAACTGCTAAAATTGCTGTCATTATTCACAGAGACAAACTGTCTGTCTGTGTAATGCCACCTGTGAAAATACTCATTGGATCCTTAGAGCTCACACATAATTGTTTTTGGAAATTGGTCATATTTCTCTTGATTATGACTAAAAATGTCATTGCAAATCTGACACTGACATTCGCATCTGACATTCAACTGACATTGACAATCTGACAAGTTACTATTTAGCAAAACTAAGATCTGAATGTAGTATTTAATACCTACACAAATTGTGACCGTTTCACTGTTTTCCAAACATTTTAAATTTTAATGTTTAAAGTGTCATTACTTTTACATGAAGCTATTTAAACATGAGGTTGAACTGACGTTTGTTAAGTGATTATGCTAGTACCAATGGTCAAAAAATTTAAGAAAAAAAAAAATAGAAAAACTGAGTGATGCTGTTAGTAATTAGAAAACCGAGGCAAAAACATTGCTCTGATTTAGATGCCCCAGAGGACTATAAATGTTATCAGCACATAGACCAGAATGGAAAAAAAGAAAGATTGAATGTCTTTCAAAACATCCTGAAACTCTGTGAATGTTGATCATGGAGCCGTTCCTAATTCCTTAATGTGTTTCCTACTTGGCTTAACAGGACAGAGCTCAGGTGTGTTTAGGGAACAATGTTTCACCGCCTTTTAATGAGTCTGCCACACGCCACATAACCAGACCCCATTAAATATTGTGGGGGACAGTTGGGGGTGTTTTTGAAAGTTCCTGCTGTTGATTTGCTTATTTTCTTTCACTCAGATATACAAATGACAAACAGCATTTCTGATTGACAAGAACATTTATTTAATATCTCTGCTAAAATTATTTTCTTTACACTTGTCCAGTTTTGTTAATTTGGCTGGGTAAACAGTATAGTTTTGTTGATAAAAATAGTTGATATGTAACATTATATGGAACATTGATACGGAATTAAAGAAGTACGGTTGCTAACCTTTTTTTTCAATTAAGGCAGTCTTGTGGATTTTTATTACCCAAGGTCACCCTGTCATATTTAAATATTATTCCACCCCAAAGAGGGAAATGAAAAGAGCTTTAAGAGGTTAGAATTTAGGATAGAATGCTTCTCTGTAAAAGACATTTTTTTTACCTACCACTGTGAGTTAAGGTGCAGTGTTCTGCAGATTTTCATGTAATTTCAGTATGAATCCAAGCCATCTGTAATTTTGCATGATGGCAAAAGATTTCCCTACCCAGATTTCACAAAGGCTTCAAGCTGTACACTCACAGGCCTTTTTTAAAGAAATGCCCACTAGAGAAATCTTTTACTTTTTATTCTTTTCCTTCCGTTTGGGTGTCAGGTGGTCCCATCTCGTAATGAAAGAGATAAGTACCATCAGTCCTTCTCTGATTACACTTCACAGCACAATTGGAAGAAAGGAAACAGCTTAGGAAATGGAGTCTCATCCTCTTTATTCCATAATTGCTACATAAGACTTTTGTTAAACGAACCGTCCATGTAAATGAAACACAAACCGGCACAAGGGGGGCTAATTGGGCATTAAATGGGAAATAAATGTAGCCAAACATCAGACCTGAATCTGGCTGCATGCTAGATGAATGGAAATTACATACTGGCATTCAACATCCAGTCCCTGTAGAAACTACAGGCAGGTAAATGGAGAAGGAACAAAAAGAATAATAAAAAATAGTGCGGATTTACTTATATATTAAACTTTAATGCAAATACACTTTAAAAAATGGCTGTGATTTTTTTTTTTTTTTTTTTCTGTAAAAATGGTAAATGACATTCCAAGAATTCCCTGCATTGCATTTCAAATTTTGCCTTTTGGTTTTTTTTTTTTTTTTTATCGTAAATTTTTCTGATTTTTTTTTACAGTGTACAGATAATTTCAGCAGGCCATGTGACAATAACATTTTGCTGCCTTATACAGTTCATGTTTTTGTTGTCATACAATGTGAAATATGAGAGTGATTCAGACTGCATGTTATTTTTTAGTGTTTGTGTGTCAATTCTAGAGGCTTTTATACTTTATATCAGTAAAGAATTTTCACTTTTGGGGTGTCTTGAAAACATTTTTGCATCTTGGATAATACTCATATAATTAGTGAAATCTGTTGCATTTAATCATTTTATGGGATTTTAACTAGCAGAGCCTGTGTAATAAATGTGAGCTAAATGCTGTAATACAGTGACTGTACAAATGGCAATAAATACTTTAAAGCTATATTTATATCTTTACAAAAATACCTTGATAAGGCATGTCCCAATCCCACGAATGTCACGTTTCTTCCTTTGTGTTATTATGATACTGTACATGGATATTAATGACCTTGTCTGATGAATGCTTGTTCAGCTGTGCTCTAGGAGGAGGCACGAGTACCCACTGACCCTTCCCAGTCTTGATCATAGACCATTTTGTGGCTTTTTTAAACATTCTCAAAGTTGGGACATGGTTTGTGTCGAGTTAGTTATAGATCAGCATGTGGGCAATGAATACTTTCAAGACACAATTACTTCAAGCCAAGGTGGGAAAGGGAATGTCAGTTTTGCACATGGTCTCAAGATGTTAAATCATTCCTCCCCTTTAACCTGTTGAAGTCACTCCATTTTCTTTGACAGTGATGCACTCTTCAGATCTGGCTCTGCTCTAACCCCGTAGACATCATATTGAGCTGTTTAAAGTCTTGTGTTACAGCCATGTGGTCTGCATGTTATAGGGCGTTGCACATACCTCTTTAAAGCCCTGTGTAATACTTTGTAATACATGCTGTTTGTTTTCATTTTAATTAACTTGTAAACTACAATTTTCTTCATATCAGTACTATCGATTCATATTTTATAGCCAAACAGCTGTCCTAACAGCGTGCACACACACACACACACACACACACACACACAGTTACCCTGATTCAGAATCAGATATTAATACCTTAAAAATTTACCATTTTACATTTTGATTACCATTTAGGTTATATGTTATATTGTGGTATTTTTGATATTATTATAAAAAATCTCCCATTTATGTTTCTATAATAATAATCTAATGTTTGAAAAAAATGTATTTCATAACAATTTCTGACCTCATTTATGTCTTTATTCAGCTTTTGTTCGGCATTAAACATTATGTGTCCTTGTGATTTATACAGTATTGGGAAATTAGTGGCATATGAAAATAATTCAAAATCTAAATCAAAAAGACTTTTTATCGGAGCTAACTCACTTTTCAGAGTCATTTAGTTTCATTTACCCAGGCTATTTTATTAAATGTGCAATATGAAGTCAGTTTACTCCGGTGTAGCTCATTACATTTACTGTATTCCACTAACATTTGGTACAGTGTACAAATATTTTTTCTATTATTTGTCTATTCTTTGGTCGTTTTAATGTAACAGATTTGTGAAATTTGTTGCTTGATTTTTGTGTCAAAAATGTGTTGTGCTGTCTTTCTGTGAAATACATGTCAGTGTATGTTCTGTTTATTATCTTTTAAGACATGTACTCTAGCTTAATGTGGTATGTAGAAAATGGTGGCATGTGCACCTTTCATCAGGTTATCAGCGAGAGCTCATGGGTGACCGGAGTCTGCTACTCGTGGTCATGCTGCTTACAGGACTGTGAGTGACGACTGATGCGTGAATGCAGTGAGCGTAAAAAGCCCTTTTCACCACAATGAATGAAACAAGAGATCAGCCACAAGAGGAATTACTCTTAACTCAAATCTCTAATCCGGTTGTAAGCTCCATGTATCATGTCTTGAAGTCAGTTTTGTGAAGAACCAATCATACAGTTCTTTGCTTTTCCATATATGGCCATTTGGGATTTGGGTTTATGCAGAGGTTATATATACAGAGTGATTCTTTTTTTACATCCCTGTAAATGAGCCGTGCCTGTTTCTTTTTTTATTCTTCTTTTATTTCCTTCTCATTGAATAGCAGGAACAACTGTGAGGCTGAAGTCCAATGAAAATGGAAAGATTGCATCATATAATTGCCATCTTTCTTTAATCGTTGATGTGGGTTTTATTTATCTGTACATTTAAGACTTTTTGGGGGTAGGGTGGGGGTTGAAAGGATGGCCTTTGATTATTAATTTAATTGAAAGGGAAGGGGAAAATGAAGACGGGGACTTTTGTAGGGTTTACTTGGCCATGCTGTGCAAGGCAAAGGAAGGAAAGTTAATCAGTGGCTTGCTCTCTCCACCCTTAATGTCCTATGGAGATCAGGTGGGAAAAATGCAGTCTTCCATGGGAATGCTTCACCCCAGAATCATCCATCAGTAATAGCCCTGACTATTTGTGCACAATAGGGTAGGGTCATCTGTGCATAGTACTTGGAAGCTACTTTACATTAGCCCTGGAGATTTGGACAGTTTGAGACTTGCCCATTTTCACACAGTAGGCTGAAACAGAATGAAGTCAAAATGTATAAATAGAACATCTCAGTGTCCCGCTATTCGTCCGTAATATACTATTATAATATAATATTTTTACACTAATAAATGCTGTATCCTGCAAGGAATTAAATGAAGTGTCGCTTGATTTAAGTGGCAGGTCACTTGCTGAACTGATTAAATTTGTTTTTTTTCCATGTTTTATAGAGGGGTTCAACACATATCTGAATATCTTTACACAAAGAGTGGATTTACTTGAGCAGCTCTCAGGCTTAGTACCAACCAGCAGTAACGTGACCCTTTATGAGGAGGTCAAGGGCTGTCCAGTGCTGGACATTGGCCTGTATTCCACACTCACTATGCCCTCCCAGGAAGCATTTGGATCAAGGTTTGACATTTAATTTATTTCTTTATTTGTTTTTGTTTTCTTTATTTGACAGTTTTTTTTCCCCTTCTTTTTCATTATAAATTTATTAAAATTACCATATTTTTTTACACTGTTGCAAAAATGTTTGGGGTTTGGGGTTAAATTATATATATATATATATATATATATATATATATATATATATATATATATATATATATATATATATATATATATATATATATATATATATGTAGATAGATAGATAGATAGATAGATAGATAGATACTAAATACTTTCATTCAACAAATTGATCTTTTAAACTTTAATTAAATTGATCAAACATTGTTACAAAAGATGTCTTCCTAATAAGTGCTGTTCATTTTTTTTTAAAAATGTATTAATTCCTTCAAAAAATGTTTATTGTCAACTTTGATAATAAGAAATGTTTATTGAGCACCATTAAATTGATTTCTGAAAAATCATGATTCTTAAGACTAGATTAATGGATCCTGAAAATTCTTCTTTCTCATCACAGAAAAATATTACATTTTAAAAAATATGTAATTAAAATGTATTAAAATTTACATTTATTTTAATTTTGTAATAATTTTTCACAATCTGTCTATTTTTAATCAAATTTATTCAGCCTTGGGGGGCATTAGACGGTAGTTTTAAATGGTAGAGTTTGTATTTATGTTCTCTCGTTTCTAATGAAATTGTTTCTTTGATACTTAGCACATTGTCTGTGTGTTCACAGCTTTGCAGATGAATTCAGTCTGCTGATTCAGCTGCAGAGCTCACAAGAAGAGGACCGGAGTGTGTTGACTTTGCTGAACTTCTATAATCACATTTTACTCCAGATCCGTATAGGCCCACACAGCATCACCTTTATCACCACACAGCAGCGCGACTATGAGTACAAACAACATTTACTACATGCCACTAAGCACTAAACTATACAAATAACGTTGTTCGTATAGTAGTGTATTTAAAACTCTGGTTTCAGGTTTTCAGTGTCAGGGCTGTCTGACTCGCAGTGGCACTGGATCTCAGTTGGGGTTGCATTTGAATGGCTGGCTGTGTATGTGGACTGTGTGCTGGTGGAGAAAGTGAGCTGGATGTACCCGTACATGGGCATCACTACAGATGGCCTGCTTATGGTGGGGGGAATCCTGGAGGGCTTTGAAACACCCTTTAAGGTATTCTTCATTTGTTATATGGTATGGAAAGACACATAACTGTAGTCATGGTCAAGAATCCATCAAACTCGGTCAACCAGCCTTTCCTAAAGTCATTAATTAAACACTTTGAATATGTCTTACTACAACACAGTGGTGCATAAGAATGTTTCTTAAAGAAACTAGAGTTTTCCTGCTAAAGCAGCACTGGCTTTGCGTCATGGGAAATGCATGTATTGCTGCCACACCAATTTGCTTTTCAGCCGTGAAAACCATCAACTCAGTGACTTACACTTAAAAATGAATGGTCACAAAACAGCACGCCAGGAGTTTGAATGACGCTCAATGCCTACAATGGGTTTTTATCGTGGCGACTGTGGTATCATGTTCACCATTTACACCATTCAAATCGATGAGGCATATGAGCGAACATTTGACCAATGCTCTTGTGAAATTATTATGTGGCTGATGTCATAGCTCAGATTTGTCTTTGACGTCTATGTCTGTTTTCATAGGGAGAGCTGAGACAGATGACCTTCATAATGGGAGATGCAAATGCTGCCAAGGATCACTGTGCTCTTCATCAGCATATGTGTGAACCTGTGAAAGAACGTGGCTTTCTCAAGACAGAAGATAGCGCTGAGGCTGAGGTAGAATTGAAAGCAGTTCTTTTTCTAGATCTTTTTAGGGACACTAAGGGTCCTAATCTGGTCAAATTACCAAAAATGTCCATTGGTAATAAGTTTTACATTTATTTCTTCAACGAAGAGCCAAAACATGTGCATTTTGAGGAAAGTAATGATTTTAAAACATAACTAAAAGACTAAAACACCAAACAAAAACAAGTTATTAACAATGCACTTTTTCTTTTAAATGATTATATTTTTAAATGATTAATCAATTGTATTAGAGCTATATAAAATATTTGAATGTTTGTTTTGGTGTAGTTGTGCAAAAAAAAAAAAATCTTAAATGAGGTGACATTTAAATTTGAATAAAATTGATTAAAATTAATGAAAATTCTTAAATGGGCAAAACTCCTATCCAGATATAATTTTGCCTGAAAAGTGTGTAAAATGTGACTCTGAGCTATTATTGCTCTAGACACAACAATATTGGCTAAACCTGTGACGTAAGTGTTTAGGATATTATTTTTTTGCGATTGATTTTTGTGATGTAATTTGCACAGAAAATACACACTTACCATTTCATTAAAATCTTTCAGCACTAAAGGTAATGCGTTTTATTTCTATCTTGTTTGCCTCTATTCACCCTACAGAGCCCTTTGTCGTCCTCAGCTAGCTCAACATCACACAGACATTTCCCATCAAATCCCTCTACTGGCAAAGATGAGACTGCCAATATGCATTCAGATCCAGGGCTCCGGCCTGAACCCCGAATAACACATGGTTTGGTAAGAGACACCAAGAAACATCCCAGTGTTAATTACAGACCCAAAAAGACAGTTTACAAGTATATGAATTACAGCATAAAAGCTAAGATACAGCCAGGGTGAGTAATTATGCAGCTATGAATGGACAAAGCCTGAATACAATGATGAAGCTCAGCTGGAGAAGAGAGCTGGGTGTCTTCGGAGGTCAGGAAATTTAATAAATGGCAAAGTAGGGATCACTCAGACTTCTCATTTGTCCTCATAAAGCTGTTGCTGTATTTTCCTACATGGGGAGGGCGATGATAAATTATCATCATGGGAACTGTCTCGTTTCAGCACGGTGCTGTAACAGAGAGGAGCTGTGCTGAGACGGTTTGATAAACACCCCGTCTGGGAGAGTAAGTCCGGGCAGCCTGAGAGTTTGCTGGTATACTCCAGGAACAGCTCCAAAGCTTGCAAATCGTCTGGAAAGTCATTAGACACCTATATTGCTTTGCACTTTAAGTGAGCTCTGTGCACTGCAGGGTATAATTTTAGAAGTTTCCTGAAGTGGGCAGATTTTTTACATGTATTATGAATTGATTGTTAATGGATTGTGCTTATGATTGCACACACAGTGTTTTACTAGACGCTGTCTGCATAGTTGTGTGTAGGTGTAGATTCATCCACAGTAATCTGGTTGGGTGTTTCATGGAAAGCATGGATGTACAATGTAGCATACAATTCTCCATGGCAAATCATACAATGCAGCATTTTTGATTTGTTGGTGTTTATTGTAGTTAATAGATAACAAGGGTTGGGTTCCTAATGGAAATATTCGAAGGGTTTGACTCATTAAAATCTAAGGCATAAAAAGACGAAATATTACATTTGTTAGTTTTTATTAAAATAGATGTTAACTGAAAAAAATACACTTTGTGTAGAACATTTGTGAAAAGTCCTTTAGAACAATTAAGAGATTAAATTAATAAATTAATATTCAGCGTTCACTCTTATCAGAACACATTTTAAAGTGATGTGTAGTTAATTTATTTTCTTTCTATCAGTTTAAATTTTATTACATTTACATATCATCACATATCATGATTACAGTCTCCAAAAAGCACACAAAGCCAAGCTCATTTGGCCCAACAGTTTTATTTTATGGTTTTACACACTTTAATGACACAAAGACAGTTGTATTATT
Organism: Puntigrus tetrazona; assembly: GCF_018831695.1. NCBI lineage: Eukaryota > Metazoa > Chordata > Actinopteri > Cypriniformes > Cyprinidae > Puntigrus > Puntigrus tetrazona. Next base: position 2,401,878 of record NC_056703.1, on the reverse strand, counting down.
TAGCAGAGAACAGCTTTAAGGTTAAAGATCAAGCCAAGTCTGTGTTACACATGTTCCCCCAGGAGGTGGCATTTTACATGGGGGAATTCCAGAACTATTCCCATCTATCAAAGATGGCGCAGAGCTCACCCCTGCATCTGGATATGGTTTCGTTTAAGGCATAATTGAGGCTGACCTTACATAATGTTGTCTGTTATCAGCTAACCAGGGTTTGACAAACTACTGGAGGACGGTGCTGCCAGACTTAACACAGTACCCACCTCTAGGTAAAGTTCTGAAATGTGGCAGATACAATCTTAGATTTACTTTTGTTTTAACTCTTAATTATTTGTTTATAGCGAACATATGTAAATGAGCAAGTGTGGGTGTTTTACGCATGTCTACCAGCTAGCGTGGAAATGTTTGTCTGTCATCCATTTATTCTGGCCTCATAAAGGTTGGCATGCAATTATGATCTTTGCACTGTAATTTAGTGCAGCCTTCTGAAGCTAAAATAAGTCATAATGCAAATATAAACTTTGGTAAAGTGTGAAGCTTGATTTAATATTCAACCTCGGATATTCTCGTGGCTTTATAAACAGAAATTTTTGAAATTTGTGCGAAAAAGATTTTAATTTGGACTAACCCCACGGTAGATACGTGCACAAAATATGTCAGATGAAAAGACCATCTCCCATCATTTCTTGTGGTTTCTGCTGCTTGATTAATTAGGCTATGTGGAATCATGGTTTCCAACACCCACCACCAGTGAAATTGTGAAAACCTCAGAGTCAGGGTCCCACAGGAAAGTCAGGCAAGAGAGTCTTCATCTGTGATTGATCTTCTTGAGTTACCTCTGTTACTATGGCAGCCATTACCACTAATCCTCTCTGTTTTAATGACCTCGTGGTCACGCAGCATCCCACTGCTTTGATTCTGAGAGCTGGAGGTCTGCTTAAAAACTTGCTTTGAATTAAACCAACCTCATCAAGTTTATTTCTGGAACAAATTGTCATTTCTAATTGATGGTTCACCAGTGCTTTCATAAATCTGTCTCTTCACTGCTGCTTTTGTGTGTGTGTGTGTCAGTCCCAGCGTGCTTTAGTTGTCTGAATGTGTTTTCTATTTTTCACGGTTCAGCAGTGATGGAGAAAACCTTTATGTTTATGTAAAATCTAAAGCTTCTAATTTGGTTCTAAAACTGACATTGTGTGATATGAAGTTTCCAAGCATGTGTCCTCTTATCTATCAACTTATTAAACTCGTGAAAAGCAGCCTATATGACTCATGTGCTATATTCCAAGTCTTTTGAAAGCAGGCTCTATGTTTGTGGAAAAACAGAAATTTATCCATTGGCTATCTGTAGTTTTTAAATGCCATTCATGTTCACATTATCACAGATAATATAGCATGTCAGATTTGACTTCAGTAACGCTGTATGTCAGTGGTTCATGTGTCTCATAACCAATTTTCAGATTCAGAATAGTCCAAATGAGATTCCATAGCTGCAGTGGTGGGTGTTTTAGTTTTCTGTTAGTCGCAGGTAGAATATTTAGTACATTTCCCTGTAAATTTTACAGGAATTTACCAGTAACCATTTAACAGGTTTTTACCCTAGATTTTTTTACCGTTAAAACCACAGTCATTTTTCTCAGTGTACCTTTGCTCAGCATTGGCTTTTGTTGTTTGGAAAATGGCAAAATGAGCATTCTGATGAACATTTTCATTTGTGTTCCACTGAGGAAAGGAAGTCTTAAGGAAAGACATGGTGGTGAGTAAATGATAAGAGAACATTTGTTCTTGGATAAAACACTTTCAGTAGCTTTCAAGCGCTCACAACTTAAAAGACATTGGTTTCACCCATTTCCTAAATTAAGGCCAAGATAACAAAGTACACAAGCTACCATTCAAAAAGTTTGGTCAGGAGGATAAAACAACAACAACAACAACAACAACTTTTATTTAGCAAGGATATAGACATTTGTAATGTTACATCTTGACAGAAGACTTGAATATGCCTGTTTGCATCACAGGAATAAATTAAATATGAAAATATTTTAAAGCCATAAACACAATTTTAATATCACAATTTAAATACATTGTGATATTCTTAACTGTATTTTTTAATAAATGCAGCATTGGTGAAAATAATGGATTTGTTTCATAATGATTAAATAAGTTAAAAATAAATCTTTAAAAATATCTGATTTTGATCTTCTGGTGCATAAAATTTGGTTGGCATAATATCACGTTTTGTTCTGCAGACACAATTCAAATGGGAAACAAATCGGACAAGTGGCTGTTGCGCATTTTACGTGGGTGCTTTTCACCTTAATGGCTGTCCGAAAGGCTTAGTTGGCTAGAGTGTGTGAAGCCTGGGCACAGCTCCTGTGTCTGGGAGGTTCTCTCTCTGGGAGGGCACTTGGAGAAAGCTTGCACTGTCTGGGATCTTTAGCTGGGATACAGAGACTGTGGTGCAGTGTGTATCTCCAGCAATCATGGTGTGCTGTGTCTGTATGGGATGTTACCTTGTACTAGATCTGCTCCTGCTTGGAATGCATGTGGAGGGCAAAGGGAAAGCCATGGTAGGAAACGAATACACGTCTTTCCTTTTAGCTGTGCTTCAATTCATTTTTCGCTATTAGATGGTTAGATTTTGTTTGGATGTTTAACACAGGATTAGTGTAAAAAAAAGGTGAAAATTATTTTTAAAATAAATGTTAAAAGTTGTTTTATAATCTGGTTGTATCGTATCTGCTTATGTATTCCAAAGGCAAAAGTGCAAAGGTATATCACATTGTATTGAGTTTAGGCGGCTCTTGTATTAACTGACATGTCTAAACTTTCAGAAAGGTTAATAAATAAGTAATAGAGATCTTCCCATGAACATGTTCACTTGCTGAACAAGAATGAAATAAAAGGGTAAATGGGCTGGAAGCTGCAGTTTGAATGGAGGTTATGGAGATCATATGGAGATTCATTGGTGGCCCACTAAACACAATACTGTCTAGTTTTCTTCGTCTTTAACAGTTGCACCTGATTTCCTTTTTGGTGATCCACAAAAATGTTTCAGGTGACTTTCCTGATGGGAGTGTCAGATATACCCAGCTGGGTTCCTCAACAAATGACCTGCAAGGATTTCCCTCATACCTGTGTCTTAACCGTGATTTATGGCGTCTGTCTTCATTATTTACTGTTGGGTCAGCTGTGATGAACACTGATAATATTTTGCCCTGCAGCCTTGAGTTCCAAACTCTGACATCGTGCTTCATCATTTTCCAGTCTCTGTGAAACATTTGTTTATATCTACAAACCTCTAAACTGAGTTAGCAATTATGATGTTCTTACTGGTCGATGCTTTATCTGATATCTCATTCACTTTCAGTTTTAGATCTTTAGCATTATAGACTTTCAGTTTGATTCAGATTTATCGGTACTGTACGAAGCCAATGAAACTGCATCTAACCAGAAGTGTCATTGTTAGATAGGATATGAATAAATGATGGTAAACCACAAATGACAGTGTAGTGCACATGGCCAATGGCCTCAGAAAGTGCATGGGCATACTTTTAAATGTAAAAAAAAAGTGACATCTGCAAACGATACTAAAGCTTTTCCCAGAACTAGCTTTAAGAGTAATCTTTGTGACTCTGGGTCATTTCAGTAAATGTATGAAGTTACAATAGTTTCCCTGGGGTTCACACAGATGTTGTAGTTCACACCTGCTTAAAGATGTATTTCATTGCAGTTTGACAACCAGGGAAAGAACCCTTTTATCTCTACAGTCTTGCAAACATATTTTTGTTAAATGTTTTACTCAACCTTCATGTGGTTTCTCATCATTTTGATTATATTTCCTGAAAATTATAGTTAATGTTATTGCATTGCAAAAAAACCTGCTGATTTTACTTTGATAATTGCTTTAATTTTGAACTTTTCCTGGTCAAAAAAATACCAGCCTGCAAAGCCTCTTGCGAATTGTTATACCATATAACTAAATATTGGACTCTTTGGAGTCTTTGTTTTCTTTTTGTTGGGGTGGGTCTTTCTATTTCTTCATGGAAGTGACTGATCTTTGTCCTCATTAATCCGAGCTTAAATTGGAGCTTAAAAATTTTTTTTATTGTTTATCACATTAGCGTAAAAACCACAAAAATGACTGCCCTATGAAGATAGCTTTTAATGAATATATCTGTTGTTATGCTGTTAACAACAAAATATATATATATATATATATATATATATATATATATATATATATATATATATATATATATATATATATATATATATATATCTCATCAATTTGCTGTCTTTAACTGAAGATAAATAAACTTTTAAACATTAGTGTACAAGTAAAAAGGCATAGCATTTTTAGAGTTTATTTTTGAAACTATAGCAACTGAAACCTTTAACGTGGAATATGCAGAGTATCTACTCACTTCCTCTCAAACGTCCTAGTGACTGATCTTCTGAACAAAGTGTAATTGTGTCTTGTAGCATCTGGTTCTGCTCCAGCTTCTCTCACAGGAGTTGTTCCAGTGTTCGGTACAGTTCCAGCCAAAGATGTAACCTGTAGCACTGAGGAGGGTAAAACAATTATTTGGGGAGCTGTGTCACCCTAGAGAGGATCAAGTGTCCCTCTCATCTGAGGCAGCCGCCTTACAGTGTTAAGTGCCTGACTGCTCTTTCTCTGTAGCTTATTGTTAGAGAAAGAGAAGAGGACAGTAGGATGGAGCCTCTGGGTCTCTGAGCTCAGAATCACGTGTAGGCCCTTGCCTTATCGCAATTGATCGTTTTTCTGCTTTGTGCAATGTACACTTAATTTTTACGGTGCCTGATTTGGTGATGTCTGGCAGTTGTTTTTGGTTTAAACTGAAAATGCAAAAAGGTACTCAACTCTATCCTGTCTGGATGTTTTGGATGCTTCATAATTAGATGAATAACTGCTGTGAAGATCAATAAAAAATGTACACAATATGTACCAGCTAAGCAGCCCTGACTGTAGAGACAAGAGGTCACAAAAAGTTTTGAAATGGATAACAATAAAATGATTTAAATACCCTCAGTGCAACAGTTAAGCAGGATTTTTAATAAAATATTTAATGGATTATCCCCTTAGCATTTTGTTAATGTATCTTGTTTGCTGTGCAAAAATTGCTGTGCTAAGTCTTTTTTTGTTCGCTTCCAGAACTCCAGTGTCTCTTCTAGGAATGAAGATCTTCGTAGTGAATGGGATATGTCTTCTTATCTGAACAGAACTTCAAAGCATTCGGTTCGTGGCTTTGCAGTGGTGGATGAGTCTGACCTTCTCACATCTCCTGCCGTCAGCACACATAGCAGGTATAAGGACACCAGTGACAAAAAGATCCAGTCCACCACCTTCAAATCATCAGAGGAGAACTTCACCTCTCAAAAACTGAAAGCAGATTTGGGTGGAGGCCGTCTTGAGCGGCTCCCTTTGAAGCCCTCTGGGGACATTGCTGACCTGGATTCTATTTTGAATGTGAAGACATCAGCCAGGCAGAAGGATCTGGTCAGGCCGACAGTCCATCCCGAGTTAAACCAGCTGACTGAAGAAGGTTTCTTACTTCCTTCAAAGAGCTTTGAAGTAGTCGGAAAGCCTTTGGCCAGCGTTCACGCAAAAAAAGGAAATGAATCGCTTGTAGGCAAAGGACAAGCTGACTACAAGCACTCAAGCAAGAAAAGAGTTGCATTTAAACATGGTGATGTTATATTAGGCATGGATGGAAGGAGATACCGGCTCCTCAGTGGATCTCCAGGGCCTGTTGGGCCACCAGGGAGAACTGTGAGTTACCACAATTAAATCCTGATAAAATCACATGCTCTTCCATCATTTTTGTCCAGAATATGTGCCAAATTTGAATCTGAATCAAAACACTTGAAAAAATAAAAATGTATATGCATGGTATCATTTCTGTACATGTCATAAAAAACAAGTATATGTACGAATGGCAAAAACCCCTTCACTGGAGTTTAGACAAATTGTACAAAATTGTACAAGTGAGGTTGTGCGAATTTGTACAAATTAGCCACCTCATAAAATAAACACATTGGTTGTGAGGACATATATTTTAGTTAGTTATTGTGGTGCACCTCTTTTCAGGTTAATCAGGTTAATTCAGTTAATCTGAAAGTTTTATGACTTTTTTTATATTCTTAAAAAAAATTCATTTGAATGTACAAAATATTGGCCTAGCAATAAGATGAACATAGCAACAAAATTCCAGTAAAAATCCCATCAATACTGAAGCTGTTTGCTCTGCCTGTGATGACTGGGACATAGTTGCATTTGTTTGAAACAGTAGAAGTCATTTTCAGTTGGGAGCAGACTGAAGACATAGTCACAGTAGTAAAATTTTTGTCAGTAGTAAAAATGGCCTACTGTCAATAGTTTAGTGATGCACAAAGCTCTGCTCACATAGAAGTCACTTTGAAACCAAGGTTCATTCCGTTGGTCAACATGGTAAATTTGCATGAAAAACTTGAACCATATACAAAATCTGTGTGGGGAAAAGTTTCACTCTTCACCAATGGAATATTTTGTAGGAAATATCTAGCCACTAAATGCTGTGAAATGACCAATCAGAATCAAGTATTCCGGAATGGAAAACTTCAGCTATTCAGTCTTAAGAAAAGTAAACAAGTAGCTACTATGATGCTAGTGCAAATAAAAAAATTTTCATGTCTTTTGTGATTTACAGTAGCTGTGTTTTCCCCCCTCCTCCTGTCTGTTGGAACTGAAAACGTGCCCACTTTTCAGTTTGCAAAACAGGCGGTACTTGTTGTTTGAGCTAGAAACAGAATACTGAACTGAAATCACGTTAAATTGCTGGTCTGAAAATAATTCTTAATCTCACTACTTATTTTGGTCTTTGAAAATACGTTATAAAAAAGCTGAATGTTATGTAATCTTTTAATCTTAATGGAGAATTCCTTTAAATATGCCTTACATCTATAACCAAACATTACTACGTCTGCCCTTTTCTGAATGATAGCCTTCCACTGTGAAGCTCAAATATAAGGTAGTGCTAAATGTGCGCTTTGCAGAAGGTTAGAGGTTTGGCAGCACTCTTCATATTGGCGTGTTTAAGAGTGTCACATTACGTAACATACATAAGATTAAAAAGGACCTATAAATATTAATTGACTCGAGATTCAAAGTCGTCTACTGTGTCGTGATTTCCATGCTTATATTTGAACATGGAAAGCAATCTTCTATAAACTAAGTTTGATGGTTGATGACAGTAGCTTTGCACTTTGCTGTGGTTAAATGCTTTTTATGAATGCCAAAGTCTCATGAAGATACTTCATATACTGGGCCGTCGGTTTTAAGATTGCTTTTCTTGTTTACACAGGGGTGCGCAGGCAAAAGGGGCTATATTGGATACAAGGGTGATAAGGTAAGGAATTTACATTACATTATATTATTTGGTGATTATGGGATCACACCCTTATTTGTACCTGTATGTCATTCTAGGGTTCTAAAGGAGACCAAGGAGCCGATGGACCAAGAGGTATACCAGGACCACCAGGTCCACCAGGACTTCCAGTCCTCTACCTTTGGAGGAACACAGAGGAGGATTGGGCTACGTTTAAGGTAGGCCTTAAAATGCCATATTATGGAAGACCATTTATCTGTTGAAACTCATACTTACAGTTTAGGCTTCACTTGGTTAGCTATACATGGAATTTTATGGCACATGTCCTGGCCAAGTGTGACCAGTAATGTGCAACCATGATCAAAGCGTTAAAGGTGGATTCTATACTACTATAGAGTAGTCAAAGCAATGCACATTAAAATTGTTAATTTGTTAATTTGACATGAAGCAGCACTGCGCAGACTGATCAGTGTATGACATCAAAGTACTGTGAGAAAGCACAAGGAGCCGGCTGGTCTTTATTGCACATATCTTATATCATAGATCAGTATGTGAAGCGCAAACAGCCAAAACCTGGATTTTTAGGCAATATAGAAATGGCACTTATGGTTACCACAGGGCTTCACTTTGTAGTCTGACTAGCCTCGGAAATCATGTGCCACAGTTTAAATGATCTAAATTGGCATAAATCAGATGAATCGAGATAAATTAGGCAATCATCCTGCCCATCCTTACCAAACATGAATATATAGCAGTGAGCCACCGCCTGTGTCTCTCAAACTGCTGGATGGCACAGCCTTTCTATGTTCCTGCCAGTCCTTGTATTCTATCTATTTGTGACTCTCTATTTTTGAGCATATATTTAAGTATAATTGTAAAACCTCAGATTTGACCTCCCTGTAGATCTTTAGAACCCAAAACTGTTGCGAATATCTGCTTATTATGATTGTGCAGCTGGAACTTGGCATTATTTAATGTGTGTGTGGAGAATATCTAAATGTTGTTTTTTCATCATCGTTTGGCAGAATCCTCAAACATGATGGATGAGTTTAGTCCTCATGTGTGTGTATATTGAGCCATGGGTGGTAGGTGAGGGAGTACATTCAAAAACGTTTTTTTTTTGTGATTTGTTTCAGGGTTTTAATATTTCTTTCATCTTTTTTGTGCTGTCCAAGACGTTTCAGGTTTCACAATTTGACGTACCTTGACTTCAGGGATGATTTAATTATATTTAATTTGGTTATTTATATTAAAAAGTCATTACTGCATTGCATTTTTATTTTAGCACAGATCATTGTGGAAGTTATTTAAGTGCTTCAATATGGAAGTTCAAATTTCATATGGTGTAATGTATGAGTTGGCTATTATTAAGGAAAATGAAGTCAGTTGTATGTATTTTTGGAAAAAATGATTATCCCAATTTTCAATGTACGTAAATCTTTACTACATGATGTCACTTTTATTAAATAAATGACTGTAGAATTTTTGTAGCTTTTTCCTCACATTTTCTTGATGTGATAAATGATAAAAAGACTTAGGAAAAATCTGTTTCATCTCAGTGATTAATATAATTTGTCAAGTTTAGATGGATGTGGCTACATGGAGCTGATTCTCTGTGTATTCAGTGATGATTAGGGATGATTTGTCATTTAAAATATATTCTAAACTGAACCCTTACAAACATTGTTTGTGCTGATGGTGCTTTGCTGTTTACCCAGGTTGCGCTCTGTAAAATGGTTACAGTGTTGTGAGGAGGTTTTGACAGATGTTTAGATCCTCTGTTTCACTGGGACATGTAGAAGGCAAGTGCACTGGGAGGTCCGATTCCCCAACTTCTCTTAAACTCACCTTCACTGGACCAGCAGTGAGCCGAACTCTGCCCTGTTGCCAAATTGAGCATGTGCCAAGACAAATGTTGTATAAAGCGGAGGCGGACTGGGTGATTTAATATCAATGTGACAGAGACTGTGTGTCTATGTGGGTTCGAGGCCTCAGCTTTTCCAGGCCACACTGCAGAGACAGCGTACACTGTCTCTCAGTTCTTCTCCTCTATTTGAACAGGAGACATGCCTTTCAACACTCCCTAGTTTGTGTTTCTTATAGAGAGGAATTGAAACATACAGGCATTAAGTGTTACAAGAGTTTAGATTGAGGATTTGTTGTTGAGGATTAGTTTTTTTCCTATTAAAGCCAATGAGGCACAGAGCTTCCCATGATCTCTCGTTTGCGGTCTGAATTGTATTTATGAATTCATGCGTATGCTGAGTCCAAAACCACTTGATTGTTTGCTCATTTAATATTCATTACATGGTGAATGCCACATGTGGGAGTAAATGTGTCAGTTGAGACAACCTAAACCCTAAACAGTCACAAAACAATGAAATATATAAATGCATGTACAAATGTTTTTAAAAATAAACAATTTTGATATTGGTATCTTTGAATGTATTATTTTTTTATTATACTGATTTTAGTACTTAACATTTTGCAATATTTCTTTTTTTTTTTTTAATTTTTTTGTTTTTGTAGAGAACATCTTATTACCAATTGCTCGCAGCTGGATGGCCTGTAAGTATTTGAAACTAGAATAAATTAGCAAAACGCCATTATAACATATGCATGTGGTCTCTCACTAAACCGTTTTTCGCTGATGTCCTACAGAGACAGGCAGGACACCCTGGACCAATGGGTGACACAGGAGACCTGGTTTACCTGTGAGTACACAATCAAACACAGAGAGTAAACAAAATTAAATCAGACTGAATTGTTAGAGAACGTGTTTTGAGTATGACAGAATTTTGCACTGACCACCAATTGTATTGAAACATACAGGCATTAAGTGGATATTAGACTAGCATTGTGGATATTAGACTAGTGTGGTTTACCGTAATATGATGATTGATGATATGGTTACAAATATTAGATCTGAGTGTCTTTGATTTGGTATATACAGTACTGTGAATACTTGTTTTATTCCTGAAGGGGTTTCCTGGAGATCCTGGTCAGATGGGACCACCAGGCATAAGAGGCGAAATGGTACCTATTCATTATAATATCTGGTTTTGTGTGTGGGTGTGTGGTCATAATAGCAATGAGAGTTCAATGGTATATCTTCAATAAAATGTTACCATAAGTGATGAATACACTAGTGTTCCAAACTTTGGGGTCAATGCGATTTTTAAAAATACTTTTGAAAGTCTCTGATGCTAACCAAGGCTGCAATTATTTGCTGAAATAAAATTTGTAATATTATGGATTACTAATGTAATTTAATGTAACAGTTTTCTGTTTAATGTTAAATTGTAATTATTTCCTGTTTTCAGCATCCATTACTCCAGTCTTCAGTGTCACATGATCTTTAAATCGAAATTTTAATTCTAATATACTGATTTTGTGGAAACCATGATGCTTTTCCTTTTTTACAAAATCATTTGATGCATAGAGAGCTCAAAACTGTAACAATGTAAAAATATTTACTTCTAATCAGTTTAACTTTTCTTTTATGGATAAAAGTTTAAATTTATTTCAGAAGAAAATCTTACTGACTCCAAACCTTTAAACACTGGTGCAGATTTATGCAAAGTGCCTAAAGGATTTAGTTACCAGCAAACACTTTATAATAGGGTGGCATTGGACCAAAGGGTGTTCGCGGCAGAGCAGGAACTCAAGGAAGAGATGGAGAGAAAGGTCCGGATGGGGTGACAGGATCTCCAGGGGTTCCTGGCTTACAGGTGAGAGTAAGGGCATGGGATGTCTACGCTAGCTTTAAGTAGTTGTAGAAGTTCAAGTTGGGACACTAGTGTCAATATGATAATGTTTTAATGGTAAAGCTATGTATAGTAGCTGTGGAGGTCCAATGCAAAAACATCTAAAAGCAGTCTTGGTCAAAAATGAGATAACGGTACTGAGCGAATGCTTTCCACATGTAGCATATGTTCATCAAGTATTTTCAACCCATCAAGTATCCCTCAACCCATTCAGAAATACCAGTACTTAGATAGACACCTATACATAGTAGCCAAAAAGAAACAATCATTTTAAAGAAAACTCCAGTCATACTTAGAGGCTTCTGCATCTGAACTCTTCATATAAACCTAAGTTGCAGAAAACAATATGTTTTATGTTCCTGGTTGTGGCTCAAGGGTCCTCGCGGTTATAAAGGTGACACAGCGCCCCCTGGTGAGAAAGGAGATGAGGTACAGTGTGAGGATACATAATCTTCTGATGCATGACCCTGTAACTGCCTCATACAGGATCATAATATACATAATATAGTATAAAGCAGTTTTTCTACCTCTATGAGCAGGGTTTTCCTGGTGCCCCTGGAATCAGAGGAGACAAAGGACAGACTGGCCAGAAGGTAAAGAAAGCCTTTATCTAAAGTTTTTGTGATAATTGGTGTGTGCTGTTTATATATAGAAATTCAACATCTATACTGCCCCCTAGTGAACCAGGAGAGTATACTACCATAAAAAAGTATAATCTTCCATAGTTGTGATTAATGGTTATGCCTCTGTTATTTTTAAAAAAATAGGGCTCAAAAGGAGATATTGGGTTTACTGGCTTTTCTGGCCCTTCAGTGAGTAAATCCCTTCATATTCTTAAACTGCTAGTTCTTAACATTATTACTAGTAACTGGTGTTAGTATCCTTTTTATATTGTAGTTAATATTAGTATATTGTATTATTATATAATATTTTATTAATGGTTTTCTTTCCTTAAGGGACCGGTTGGTTTACAAGGTGTTCAAGGGATTCGTGGACCACCTGGTCCTAAGGTGATTTGATTTAATTAAACTTATTTTTGTGCATTTATTTTCGGGTAGTTATTTTTACATTGAACTTGACAGTATAAGGATTTTTTTTCATAGGGGATCCAGGAAATGATGGAAAACGTGGTCCTCCAGGGACAGTGGTGAGTCGTAAATCTTTAGTCATAAATCATGCATGTGACGCTAGTGCAAAAAAAAAAAGTTTTTCAAACTTTATTTCTTGTAAGTTACTAACTATATAAAGTGGATATCTGTTATAGCCAAAAAGGAAATCCATTTGGGAATACTAAATTGGGGATGGTGATTACTTCTTATTAACAGAGAAATCATCCTTATTCAGGTGTTTATGGATATTGCTTAATAATGCTCAGTTATTTGTGGGTGTCTTTCCAGGGAGCACCAGGTGCTACAGGATTGGTTGGGGCACAAGGTGTTAATGGCTCAGAAGTAAGTTATTGCTTACTACAATTTCAGTAAGCAAGTGTCAGTTTTGTTATTTAAAAGGATAGTCTACCAAAAATGAAAATTGTTATATTATGTAAGCCCTCATGTTTTTCCAAACCAAAAAAGATGCTCTGCTGTTGAACATTAAAGGAGATGTTTTGAAGACTGTTTGTAGTCAAACCATTTGGGTTCCCTTTGATTTCCACTGTATTTGTTGCCCACACAACGGAAAGCAATGGGATCCAATCTGGGGTGTTTTTACAAACATTCTTTGAAATATTATTAAATAAATATTATACATTATCAGAGAAAGACTTTACTTGGTTATAAACCAAACACTTTTTCTGTTAAAGGGGGATGCTGGACCTGCTGGCCCTGTGGGGCGGAAAGGCCCTCAGGTATGCAACACTGTTTTGTGTCATTTCTTCATGAAATCTGTATTATCAGAAGCTGAAATAGTAAAAAACCTGTCCTGATTGTTCCTCCTAGGGGCCTAGAGGGATCGAGGGAGACAGAGGCCCACCTGGTGATCCTGGATCCCAGGTACATTTCATCATATGAAGTAATAGACAAATATGTGTCTGTTGTGAAATTAAAAAAATGTGTAAGCTTTGTCACAGATGTTAGTTTTTTTTACCCACAGGGTCTTCAAGGTCAGGCGGGTCCACAGGGTCTCAAAGGTGACATAGTAAGTTTAAAACCTTTTCTGTGTACATGTAGAAAATATGCAGTTACATAAGTTATATGTTTATAAAATATTTTTAAGATAGATATAGATAGATATTTTTGTTTGTGGACAGGGGCCAGAGGGTCCAGCAGGTAACAGAGGGCTACAAGGCATTGAAGGGCCCATGGTGAGTCTGTTTGTCAATATATATATATATATATATATATATATATATATATATATATATATATATATATATATATATATATATATATATATATATATAGATATATGTATGTGTGTGTGTGTGTGTGTGTGTGTGTGTAGAGGATGATACAATTTCCTAGAAGCGTACACAGCAGTCATTCATTCATTCGTTCATTCAGGGTACAACTGGATATCCAGGTCCAAAAGGCATTCCAGGTGTCACAGTAAGATATCTGATTCACCGTATGTTTATTTGACATTTTAGACAATATTTGTAAATTGATGTCCTTTATCATGTATTACCTCAATAATGAATGCTTCTAAATTCAGGGCAGTAGGGGACCAGATGGAGAGAAGGGTGACAGAGGACCAAAGGGGAAAAAGGTATTTACCAGCACGCAATATATTCAGAAATTCTATAGCTTTAAATTCATAATTATAATATTGAGTAAATTGACTATTTATGAATATACTGTATGTTTTAGGGACCAAAAGGAGCACTAGGGATCATGGGTCCACAGGGCGAAAGGGGCCAGTCAGGCCTCCCTGGTTTACCTGGTGTCAAAGGTCACCCAGGTACTCCAGGTATTCAGGTATACAGTCGCACAGAGGATTCTCTATGAAATGTCATTCTTTATATGCATTATTGGCATAATCTTTAAGAACTGAGAATTAGAATAAGATTTGTTAGCACAATACATTTGTTCTTCTCTGACCCTTTTTCCCAACAGGGTGTAGATGGTGAAGTGGGTCCTCAGGGAACGCTTGGAAAAGAGGGTCAAAAGGTCAGAGTGCTTTATGACTTTCAGGTGGAACGATCACACCAAAGGCATTCTTGTAGCTCACCATTTTACATCAATCCCCATGTGATTGCTTCTTTTAAAAAATGCTGCTGCCCAAAGGCTCTTTAACGGTGTCCTACAAATATATGCACCTAAATCAATTTTTTTTTTTTAAACAAAGGGCAGCAGGGGTGAACCTGGTGTTAAAGGAAGAACAGGACTCAGAGGATCCAGGGTAAATTTGCTATTTGTTTCATATAAAAGTGAAACCACCAGTGAAAACGCATTAACTTGCAAATGTAAAGTCCGTAATCTAAAAATTATATTGTAACAGTTTGAAGAAGAAAAATGGAAATCAATAATGGAAAAAGTCAGATGAATCACATTGATTTGAGAAATATTTATTACTTAAATGCACAGTTTTAAATTAGTTTTCAAATCTTTAGATTTTTTTGGTTTATTCATAAGGTTTGTTTCATGAATAATCTATATATATTTAACATTGTGTATTGTAAGTGTAAATGTAAGCTTTCCTGCATCGTTTGATCACGTTCACTCACGCTGTTTCTGTATGCTCAGGGTCGAGCAGGCCAACATGGTTCCCCTGGTGTACCTGGAATAGTGGTAGGGAAATTGAATTTGAGTCAAGATTTATTTAGTTCACATGTTATTGGATTGGTCAGATTTACTTTGCTGTTTTTGCAGGGTTTACGAGGCCCAGTTGGTGCCGAGGGACCAGAAGGAAAGCCTGGTACACAGGTTCCCATTTCATACATTTAATTTCAAGTTTTTTTTTTTTTTTTTTTTTTTTTAGATCAGTCATAGTGATTTATCATATGAATCTTTGCTTTGCCATTACACCAAAGAAATCAATCAAAATTGTGTTGATTTTATGTATCTGTCTTGCAGGGTGTTTCTGGTTCTGTTGGAAGCCCGGGGGATAAAGGACCTGATGTATGTTTCTCATAATCAACCACAATATTCTATGAAATATGTTAGTCAGTTGGGAGCAGACTGCTGCTATAATAAAAGCTTGGTGTTAAGACTGATCAGTGATAATGGCAGTTGATTCTTTAAAAGAGCTATTACCAACATAGAAGAAGGTCTCAGAAGATACAGACATGTCGAGGTCAGAAAGATCAGAGACTAGTAAACTTAACAAGGTCTTAAACGTCCTGTTGGGTTGGTGCTTCTTTCATGGTGGAATGATCTCTGTTTCAGCATGACAGCAAAAGCCTGAAATGTGTTTCGTAAGAGTAAACTGGTAGACTGAATCATATATCTGTATCTTGTGCTTGTTTTATATCTTCGTAGAACTTCATGAATTCAGTTATAAGTATAATTTCAGTAAATGAATTTCAGAATGTCTTAGTCCTTTTTTTTTTTTTTTTTTTAATTTTTGCTTTATTGACAGCGTCACATGAGCTGCATAAGTGTGCATAAAACCTACCAATGGTGTGATCTAAATCATGTGCTTCAATGGAAGAAAGTAAATCTAAAGGGAGTTAACAGGATCAGCGTCACTAAGTAGAATAGTAGCCTAGAAATAGTTACTGAATCCTAAATATTTGTATTCCTTTTACATCAAACAGATTTTTTTTTATCTTTTACTTTTCCATGATATGTATCATATAAATTCAGAAATATTTGTCATCTAAAGGGCCTGAAGGGCGTGACTGGAGAAGCAGGAAAACAAGGCCCTCCTGGCTCACAGGTGAGCGTAACAACAGGACGAGCTATTAGTAGACTGTCTGATTAATATCTTCTAACACTTAATCCAGTAACAGCGTTTTTTATTCTTGTTCATTAACATCTACTGAAAACTGTTCATCATCAGTTCACGGTTTCTCCTCGTATTAGGGCCAACCTGGACAACCAGGCCAAGATGGCACTCGGGGTCCTCCTGGTGAGAAGGTAAGCCTCTCAAAGCATTGTATTGCTGTAATAATGCATAGCGCTCACGTGTTTTATTACTGTGTGTTTGTTATCAGGGCTTCACTGGTAAACCAGGCATTGCAGGTGCTCAAGGGCCTGTAGGCATGTATGTAAGTGGCTCTATCCTGCGCAAAACAGTCCAGACAGACATGAAAAATCAGCTTGTAGCAGCGATTTCATTCTGTTTTTATGCTCTCAGGGTTATCCAGGAGCCACAGGCCTTCGTGGGCAGCCAGGTCACATTGGAGAGAGGGTTAGGGCTTTCCGCTATAGACATTTTACTGCACATTTTTGCTATGATTTTTTTTGGATGTCGTATTATTACATAATTTGTGAATGTGCATCTGCAGGGTGAACCTGGCATCAGGGGTCCTCTGGGTCCACCAGGCAAAGAGGGCTACCTGTAAGTTGATTTGAATGTTATCTATTAAGTTTCATTAATGTTTTGGTCATATCTGTAATTGTTACCTTGTTAAACTTTTAAGGGTTTACCAGGTCCGGCTGGTGGAGAGGGGCTCACGTGGACCACCGGTGAAGTAGCATCTCCACTCATAGAGCCAAATAATTTTATTTACAGAGAATTTATAAATAATATTTTCAAAAACTTTTAGGGTCACCAAGGGGTAACAGGACCCGCTGGCTTATGAGGATTGCCTGTACGTTGTCCTCACTATACATTTTGATTTTTTAAAAGCATAAAAAAAGAATACAACGTAATTAAAGTATAGTAGCTTATTTTAAAGTATAGTAGCTTTTTTGTTTATATGTAATACACCATGTACTGCATGCATATTATATAATATGTAATTTGAAATAGTATTTTGTATTGAATTACACATATATAAATTTTTATATTAATAGTGAAGGAACCTTATAGCCTAATGCTGATTATAACATTATTTATTAGTATTTGTGTCTTTTTGTCAATTCAGGCCTCGGGATTCCAGGGGTTGAAGGAGTAGCTGGAAAGCAAGGCCCCAAGGAAGCCAGGGGCCTCGGGGACCACAGGGAAAACAAGGAGCGATTGGATTGCCAGTGAGTGGGTACCCCTCAATTTTCATGATAATTGAATTTTTAGGGTAGTTGTAACAGAATTGTTACGATATGAGATTCTGATTATATTCTGCTTTTCAGGGTTCACCGGGAACAAGTGGAATGGTTGGTCAAGCAGGAGAAAAAGGAGGGCAGGTATTGTAAGCATTTCAGTTTTATTAAATCATGTTACATAACACAGGATTAAGCATTTGATTTATAATGCTCTTCTATAGGGATTGCCAGGACCTTCAGGTGACCCTGGATCTGTTGGATTGAATGGTCCACAGGTTGGTTCATTTCAATATATGCAGTATTAACTGCTATTAGGAGGCATCCTGTTTGATTTCCTTAAATCAGCGTCTTCTTTTCTTGGGCAGCTTACCAAAAATGAAAGCAACTTAATCTCTGGTTTAGTATTTTTAACAAAGGCATGTGAATATTTTGATATAGCGAACATTGCATAAGTTATAGGGATTTTTGTTAAAGTGTGATAAAGTGTGTAACTTGTTTTAGTAAAATTAGCAAACAGTTTATTCTCTCTTTCTGTTGTAGGGCCATCCTGGTCCAGCCGGTTTTGAGGGGCCAACAGGGCCAAAAGGAGAACATGTAGGTGTTGATACAGATTTAATGCATAAATAAAAAGCACAGAATCTGTCAGAATTAACTAGAATGTTTGATTTTAGGGATCAGCTGGACCTACTGGGAAGCCTGGTCAAAATGGCTTTCCGGGAGAACAGGGACCTCAGGGCTCTCAGGAATCTGAGGGCACACCAGGACCGCGTGGAAAAGAGGTCAGCGACAGTGATTGCATGAAACTTCAAGTCTCGTTATTAAACCTCATTACGCTGCATTTGTAGTCATTTAAGAGTTTTTTCAAAGAAACAAATTATTTTATTTAACAAAGACTTCAAAAGTTATAGAAAAGGCATATAATGTGCAATGTGACAAAATATAAAACATGTCCATTTCCCCAAAATATTAAGCAGCACAACTTTTTAAATGAAGACAGGAGTAATGGCTGCTAAAACAATAGCTTTACTATCAAAACAATAAATCAGATTTTTAAATGGATGGAAATAGAAAACAGTCATTTTTAAATTGTAATAATATTTCACAATATTATTGTTTTTATTAGATTTTTAAATCAAATGAATACTTTCCTGGTGAACATGAGAGTTTTTTTGTTGTTGTTGTTGTTGTTTTTAAATAAAACATATTACCAACCCCAAACAGTAGTGTATATATATATATATCTTAAACATCCTTGTTCTATTAAAATGCATTGCAATAAATTATAATGAATATGATGTTTCTTATTTACAGGGAGGTATTGGACCTCCAGGTGATATTGGTGACCCTGGGCCTAAAGGACAAAAAGGTAAAATAATTGCACAGTACTAAGTAATATATCATTATATGAGCTGTAAAGGTACTTTGACCAGTTTTTACAGAAAGTTAAGGAACTATATTCTTATTCAAACAGGGTGGCCCTGGACTTGAGGATTCTCTGGACGACAAGGCCCATCTGGATTTTTTGGGGACAGAGAGAGAGAGGACTGAAGGGAATAAAGGCTACACTGGACCACTTGTTAGTGATCCTACTGAATAAAATTCCATTCCTGTTGGACAGACCAACCTATTACAGTATGCACTGTTAATACATAGTTGAATAATGATGGTCTCTTCATCAGGGTCAGAATGGATTGATGGGGAAGTCTGGTCCATCGGGTTTGATGGGTCTAGAGGTATGATTTTTATAAAAGATACACTTAAATCAGCTTAAATGATTGTAGTTTTGGAGTCTGTTGGTTGAGTTTATAGGTTGGCTTTCAACGCAGGGTTTGATGGGCCTTCGGGGACCACCAGGAGCAAATGGTTCTCCAGGCCCAAAGGTATTGCTCCCTTTTCTTCCTCAAGTTTCTTTCATCAAGTTTCCTTGTAATAGATCAGGATTACTCTTATGCACTTGTTAATGTAACAGACCTGCTCTTTGTTTCATAAGGGGAAACTGGATCACCTGGGGCACCTGGCCATCCTGGAGATCAAGGCAATCGGGTAAAATCAATGACTGTTTTCCATGATACAACGGTTTGGGTAAAATAACATTTGAATTGTCGACAGGGAACAAGACGAGAGATGCCCTTTTTTGCATATATATTGGCTGCTATATAAGATTACAGGAACCAAGGCGAACCTCTCAATGTCAAATTAAAGTCATTATGTTTTTGTTTCATCTACAGGAATAGCTGGGCAGAGAGGCTTAAAAGGGGTTATGGGAAGGCAGGACCTCAGGTTAGTATGGCTAACCATTTCAAGGTAAATCCCGGTTACAGTACTAGATTTTCAGCGGATGAATAATACTGATATTGCAGGAGCCTTGGGTCCCAGAGGCCCTGAGGGCTTATTGGGTCCAAAGGGTGTGCCGGGACAAGAGGGACCTAAAGGTGAACCAGGAAGGCAAGGACCTCCAGGGCAGACGGTGAGACTCTAAATTAAAGTATTTTTATAACAAGTATCTACAATCTACTTAATGTCAGCTGATGATTGTCTCTTGTATAGGGACCACCTGGCCCTCCTGGTACTGAAGGACCTTCTGCATTACCAGGAAATGAGGTAGAATTTTAACATAATATTGTCCAAATATTTTTCATATTTAGTCATGTTAAATAGCATCATTTTAATATTCTGTGCATATGATCGAAATTCATGTGTTGATTCATTTAATTGCATTGCGCTGTAATTTCTAGGGACTTCCAGGAGAAATGGGACCTGATGGCCCTGTCGGCCCACCAGGGCCACAAGTCAGTATTTGTTTGATTTAATTTCAGGGAAGATTCTGCAATGAATCAGCAACTAAATGGTGATATTATTTCATCACCTGGAAACTGGTAATTATGTATTATTTCTGTTTTATTAATTATTATTAATGTTTTAGGGTCTAATTGGCAAATCTGGGCCTCAGGGAAGGCATGGACCGAAAGGTCAGAAGGTCAGAGTAAATCCAAATCTCTTAATTGAATATTGAATTTGCAAACTGATATTATTTGCATTTTCCTTCTCTAATTGCTCTGTTAATTTATGAAAATATTATGACTCACTACTGTAACAATATATATATAACTGTATATATATAT
Organism: Puntigrus tetrazona; assembly: GCF_018831695.1. NCBI lineage: Eukaryota > Metazoa > Chordata > Actinopteri > Cypriniformes > Cyprinidae > Puntigrus > Puntigrus tetrazona. Next base: position 2,381,521 of record NC_056703.1, on the reverse strand, counting down.
ATATATATATATTCAGGAAATGATGGTCTGGATGGACCTCCTGGAAAACCTGGGCATGCTGGCAAGAGAGTAAGTACAGAGTTTGGTTTGACATCTTTGTGGGAAACATTTCTAGCAGTAACAGAACAATATAAATTTTTCTTTGACTGTTAGGGGAAAAAGGGAAAAGCTGGTCAGAGGGTCTTAGAGGACCTAGAGGAGAAGGTACTCATTTATTATTTAGTCATTTTTAACTGATCACCACCAAATTACTGTATAAGCAGCTTTTGTTTAATTCTTAACAGGGCCAACAAGGAGCAATGGGAAAGGCTGGACCTCTTGGCAGAGCAGGACAATATGTAAATTAATATATATGGTTAATGTAACGTAAGATATATATGTAAGACGATGAGAGTATTCATCAGTGGTGTACAATCATTGTATCAGGGTTTACCAGGAATTCGAGGCGAGAAAGGAGAGAGCGGTAAAAAAGGATTTGAGGTTTGGGAGTTTAATGGAAATGTCATATTAGAACTGACAAACTGAGAACCTTGAGGCTTACTCTTCTTTCTGTCTGTAGGAGAGAAGGGGGAACTTGGGCCGCTTGGACCTCCAGGGAGATGGGCTGAAGGTAACTTTATTCGTCTTAATCAAGTGCTAGAAGAAACTGAAAAGACTCAAGGCACCTGTTAGTGTATTGTGTGCATGAATACTGAAAGTTGTTTTGTCTGACTTCTATCTGTTGGTTCACTTCAGGGGGAGCAGGGCCTAATTGGGGAAAAAGGAAAATATGGGCTGAAGGGAGAGCAGGTGATATACAGTATTTAGATATGCATGTAATAATACTGTTGGCATGTAGTGTATATAGAATCATTTCTGCCTCTTTTAGGGGGATATTGGCCCAACAGGTCAAAGAGGGACCCAGGTCTTCCAGGAATGCCTGTAAGTTATTGCCACGCTGCGTTAGATGGAAAACTAAATCCAAAATGTATTATTTTGCCCGTTTTTTTTCTAGGTTTCTAAGCAATTAATTTTTTATTTTATTTGTATTGGTAATTTAAAATGTCATATTTGTAAACTTTGGCGTCAGTAAGAATATTTTTATATTAATATTTTTGAAAGAAAACTGTCTTATTTCATCATAAATTCTGTAAATTGCTCTCATCTTATGAGTCACATAAACTTCAAGAGTTATTCTAACATGCTGATTTGTTGCTCATGAAACATTTCTTCTTAATGTTATCAGCACTGAAAGCAGTTGTGCTGCTTGATATTTTTATGAAAACCATGATGCTGTTTTTCAGGAATATTTACTTCATAAATCCTTCAGAAGAACAGCTTTAATTAAAAAAAAAAAAGTAACTATATATATATATATATATATATATATATATAAAACCAAAATCAATTTATTGTGTCCTTGCTGAAAGTAAGCATTAATTAAAAAAAACAAAAAGGATGGCAAACTTTTAAACAGCAGTGTATATTTAGGATATACATAAGACAAATACTTAAAAATGAATATTAAGTGATCAGTTTCAATAAAAATAAAATCACATTGAGGTTGGTAGCATTAGACACTTTTATTTACAAATGATTCTCAAGTGAACTATTCACTTTGTTCATTTCTTCACTCCACAGGGCCTGTTTGGAGAAAAGGTTTGGAACCAATATTTAAATACAGGCTTAAATACACATTGTTCTCTTATCTAGTTTTACTTTCGTAGTTAACATTTGTTGATAATGAAATGTGATTTATTCAGGGTTTAAAAGGATATGCAGGACTTACTGGTCCAAAAGGAAAGAGAGGTCCTCCTGTGAGTTTGACCGCACTGACAGACACCTAAATATGATAAATGTAGACCATGAATGGTGACATTAACGTGCTGACTGTAACTGTCTTTATTTTAGGGTCCACGGGTCTTCCAGGTCCACCGGCTTATCTCTGAACATAACAATGACTCAGCTAAAAGTAAGCACCTAATAAGGGATTTGGGAATCCATTCATTGTACGAATAACACATTTTAACACATCAACTGTTGGTTCAAGTGACAGTGCTTTTTGATTTTCTGCACAAATTAGGACATCATGTACCTCTCCGACAAGTCCAACTATCCGCTTATTAAGACCTTGCTAAGCTCCTACAGGAAGACCTGCGATTCTTTATAGATCCTCCAGATGGCACTAAAGAACATCCAGCCACCACCTGCTTGGAGTTGATGCTCAGTCATTCTAACTTAACCAGTGGTCAGAGTCAATCTTATGAATGTTATTGTTCATTGGTTAATTGGTAATTAAATGTATTATTATGGCCTGTGTGAATACTTATACTTGCTCTTACTGATTTTATTTAACTAAACTATTCTTGTCTCAGGAATGTATTATATCGACCCAAATCAGGGCAGTCCTGCTGATGCTTTGCTGGTCTATTGTAACTTCGGTGCAGGAGGACAAACATGTTTGCCATCCCTGCAGCCACAGGTAAGTACATTTTTCCTTAGCATTTGATGGGGCCGTAAAAAAACGATAAAATACCTTAAATTCATACTGAAATTTGAAACTACTGTTTAAACGTCTGAAGTAAGTGACAGGAAATATTTGAAAGGAAAATCTTATGCGCCTTCAGACTGCATTTTCTTCATCAAAGATGTAATATAAACAGTAATATTGTAAAATATAATTAAAGTTTTAAATAGGTGTTTTCTATTTTATTATATATTATTGCTATCAAATTAATTGTCATTAATTGCATACAAAATGAAGAAATTACATAATATATTTGTGTATACTGTGTATATTTTTATGTATATATAAATACAAGTACATGATTGTATATATTAAAAGAAATTTATATTAAAAGTTTATATATTAAATGTAGTTATATATTGTTGAATATATAGTTGAATATACAAAAGTATATAGATCTCTCTCTCTCTCTCTCTCTCTCTCTCTAGATATATATATATATATATATATATATATATATATATATATATATATATATATATATATATATATATATATATATATATATATATATATATATATATGTGTGTGTATTTCTATATTCATAATAAATATACACAATACACACACACACACACATATATTATGTAAACAAAAACCTTTCTTTTAGATGCAAAAAAACAATTAATCATTCAACAGCACTATATATAAAATGTATTTTTGTGATGGAAAAGCTGAATTTTAATCATTAATGTTTTGCTGCCTAATATTTTTTGTGGAAACCATGATTCCTTTTTTAAGAATCTATTGATGAATAAAAAGCTCAGAAGAAAAGTGTTCATTTAAAATAAAAACCTGTACTGTGTTCACTCACATTTTTTTAATCATTGTAGATTTAAAAACATAAATTTGTAAAAAAATAAAAATAAAAAGATAATAATAATAATAATAATAATAATAAATAAATACTTACTGACTCCAAATTTAAGATTTGTGTTTAGTAAATAATAACCTGATAATCTCTGCTTCAGATCCCCATGAAATCCTGGCTCAGAGACGCCATGCCAGACTCATTTACATGGTTGAGCACTATAGATGGCGGCTTTCAGGTATGCCGTTTGCTCAGAAGCACTAACTCCTGCCATCGTGCATTTCCCACTTGAGAAAATCTTTGTGTCTTTATAGTTCGACTACATGGAAACGGGTGTGTGGTGCAAATGAGATCTCCTGCGACTCAACAGCAAGTTTGTGAAGCAGAACATCACATTTTCATGCCAGCCAAACAGCCACCAGGGCTCCAACGAAAGAGACATTAAGTTCCTCGCAGATTCAAGGAGACAGAGCTTCTTGGGAACATTACTGGATTGCGAAGTGAGATAACTGTATCTAAATGATAATGGATTGCATTGTCGTTGGCTTAATTTGATTATGTCCTCTTTCTGTCTGCGTTTAGCCTGTCGGGTCACCGGATCCAGGCCCTCGGGAGTCTGTGTTCCAGTTAGAGACTGAAGACCTGGAGCTTTTACCAGTCAGAGATCTGGCTTTATTTGGCCACAGTGACACGACGGAACAGTTTCAGTTTACTGTGGGACAAGTCTGCTTCAGCTAAAACGCAAACACATTTGAGGACTCGCTCAACTCTTGTGCAGAGCCCTTCTCTGCCGAGACGAGAAGCAGAGCCGAGAACGATAAGCAAATATCAGGACTTTCTTTACTCTACTGTTCTCCATCTGCTGTGGGAATGGAGGTTCCTAATGAAGTTTTCACCTTCGGTTTACAGTGTACCTTCAGTGTACAATTTTAAACTGATTTGTTGTCTAGTGGCAACGGCAATCCGGTGCGCAGCTTCTCACGAGGAGATGTAATATATTGTTTACAACGCTTGTTTCCTGTCAAATAACTGATTATTTATGTAACGTCGGGATGTTGTTACTCGTCATATTTCACAATGATTTCCCTTTGATTCAGGTTTTGTTGCACCTTATGACAAAGAGCACTGTGATATACACTACATGGCCAAAAGTGTCTGAGCACTTTAACACCATAAGCGCTTCATGCACGTTTAATTTGAAAACCTTTGGCATTGATAGGTAGTTCATCCACTCTGCACTGCTGTAACGGCTTCTGCTCTTGTTGGAAGGCTTTTAAACCTTTCAGAGATTTGCTGTCACGTTTGGCCATGTGGTGTATGTGGCACTCAAATCTGATATTGTTTAAACAATGTACCTCAAGCATACAATATGTATGAGGTACTGCTTGTGAAGACTAATAACACGAATGAGAATATTTTGGTCAGACTGTTGCCGTTGGGCCATTGTTTACTGTGGAACCAATGGAATTTACAGTACGTTACGTAACAAATTATATGACCGTTTCTGAATAACGCATAATCAATTGTTGTTCTTTTGTGCGAATTGCAAAAGAGTCCCATTTAAAAATAATGACAATTTAGCTCGTTGTAAAAGTAGCTCATTGCAATCTGTTTTAATAGCAAACTGATTTTATTCAAAAGAGTGTGTTTTATTGTTGGGTATGTTATGGTTGCCTAAGTAAAAATCAAAGGAAACCAAAATAAATCCTCAAGGGTTTGTGTTCTTTCAGGTTACTGTATGAAATTAAAATGCCTTCAGCGTGAATTTTAATAACTGCAAAGATTTTTTTAATTTGGGAAGCGCAAGTTAATATCTGCAGGAATCAGAACGCTGTTAAGTATTGTAAATGTGACTTTGTCAAGGGAAAACTGATAAAAAATAAAGCACGGATAAATATCTAAATGGACAAATCTAACAATGTGGTTTAATTTATATACTCTACTGTTCAAAACTTGATCTGTAAATTTTTTTTATTTAAAATGGCTTTGAAAGAAGTCTCTTAATGGTACTAAAAATATGACATTTTATTAACATAAAATACTTAAGATGTACTTTTTTACAGTGATGGCAAAGCTGAATTTTAAGTTTTCAGAATTTTTCAGAAATTATTTTTGCTATGCCTTTTGGTGCTCAAGAAAATATTTATTATCAGTGTTGATGTTATGCGCTACAATATTATAGATATTAGAGATAACCGTAGATAACCGTTTTGCGAATTATTGCCATAAACAATGCAACTACAGCATATAAAACTCAATTTTCATCAACTGATCAATTTAATCCATCTATGCAGTATAAAAGTATTCATTTATTTTACAAAAAAAAATAAAAAATCTAATATTCGCGTTTTTGTCAATCAATTACTCCAATTACCATTTCGGTGCAGGACTGTGTAGTAAGAACCTGTAGGCTTATATGGTGAAGAACACATGGACCAAACAATGAGTTTTAGGGTTTTAGGTTTCTCCTCCTGATTGGTCCCAGTTCGCGGCGTGCCTGGCGCCCTCTGGAGGATTATTTGGAAAAGCCACAAGTTGCTAGTGTACTGTACAACACTCCTCCTTACAGCTGGTTTGTCTTCGTCTCCAGGAAATCAGTTGAAACCTGTTCCGAGCAAAATGGCTGCAATATGCTGCGTTTAACCCTCGAGGATTTTCAGACGCGCCGCTCGGAAAGTCGCATGGTGTTCGCCACAGTTGAAGAGTCGAATGGGATTTTTGTGAGTGTGAGTGATCGCTGGCGAGCTCTAGGCCCTTCAGTGATGCCTCGGACCGTCGTGAGATCCTGAGCCGATCAGAGCTCCGCTTTACAGAGCTGGATACTCCGCGTACTCCAGGAAGAGAGGTGAATGACTTATTGATGTCCGATCTTTGAGCTTAATCCTGCGTGAACATAAACGGCAGAGAAAAGTAACTTGGTGAGAGTTTTATTATGTGCTAAATGAAGAAACTTATTTATACTAAATAAAAATATATAGGTTTGATGGTTCTTTGATAATGTAAATAAATAATTTTCTGTATTTATTTTGTTAGCGAGCAAGCGTTGTCTGACAGTTGACACTTAAATTGGTCGAACGGCTTCGCAATCGAGTACCAGTTCTCATGACTACAAACAATTCTTTGATTCAGTTTGTACTATATACCGAAATCAGTTTGTTTTCTTCATCTTCGTTTTCTCTGCCGCTGTAGAGGACACCGTACAAAAATACTCTTGACTTTGTTTTCTGAGCGAAATATTCACGTGCTGAAATGGGAACGCGCGACTCGTATGAATCAGTTCTTTTGAATGAATCAAAACATTCGAAACTGTTTGTTCCGAATTTTTAGCATGAATTCTCTCTTTTAATAACAGTGCCTCATCTGGTACTTAGACTTGCTTTGTGAATTAAACTTACACGATAATGTCTTTATGCCGTCGACGTTTTTAAAGCGTAAACAAAAAAACGGTTTGTCTACATCTGTGTTGTCAGTACTGTATGTGCCAGTCAGCAGCCCACGCAGGACTGACGGTGTCTTAACGCCTAGTGTACTGCCTTAATAGACAGCACTTTTGAATATCATGGTCAACCCAGAAATGTTGTACAGGTAGGCAGCGCTGTACGTTTTTAGACAAAGTTCTCTATCTCTCTCTCTCTCTCTCTCTCTCTCTCTCTCTCTCTGTCTCTCTCTCTCTCTCTCTCTCTCTCTCTCTCTCTCTGTCTGTCTCTGTCTCTCTGTTTCTCTCTCTCTCTCTCTCTCTCTCTCTCTCTCTCTCTCTCTCTGTCTCTGTACACACAGAAACCTGGCCACTGAGTTTATGAGCAGCCTGGAGAGAGACAGGGAATCATGCTGCCTCCGTCAAGAAGGGATTTTGTATCTCTGACTCTCAGCGAAAGTGGCAGCTACACCAACAGCAAGCAATGGCGGCGGCAGTCGTGCTGGAGAGTGAGTTAATATTCAACAATCATTTGTTTGTCAACATTGTAGTTTCAAGGCTCATCTGTTGGGTAATCTGATTGCTTTGCCCAATATTTGATTACAAAAACGTGACATAATCATCTTGGCTTTGTCTCCAGAAATGGAAACAGCTGTCCAGATTGCAGCGCAGCCTGATCCTGTTTACACTCATGCTGTTGTTGGTTTGTGGAATTGCCACATCTCCCACTCTTATAGGGCACTGGAGAGGTGAGATGCTGTAATGCAATTGAAAACGAGCTTTCAAATTGACTTTGAATGAGAGTAATACATAAAGTCACGGTAGCGCTTTATTTTACATTTCTGTTCCTTATGTACATACTATACGTGTGCTGTAAAATAAAGTGCAAGCAAAATTGGAACATGCCTCTTCTAGAGTAGGGTTGTACCAAAAGTAGAGATGAAGTATGCATATCCAATCGAAATGAAGCAGGTCTAAATGTGAGCTTTTATTAAATTAAAGCAGAGAGAAATACGTAGTTTCACTCAAAAATAAAGTTACAAGGTCAAAATAAGCGTACTCATGCCATCAGACTCATTAAACTTTCTCTGTGTTTGTTTCTCAGATGGTGTGGTAGCGGAGAAACGAGAAATGATGGAAAACAGCCATTTGTCGTCAACCTGAAAAATGAGTACAAGTCCATTCTTCACGAGCCACCCTCTGAGGTTAGCCTGACCTATTTGTTTCTTGCTTTCTTTTTGGATGGCCTCTTTTTATGAGTAACCTGATAACTCAAGGTTACAGGCTGGGCTTTTTCATGGCAGTAACATGTTTGGTTCTGAAAAATAGAAAAAGGACTACCGTAGACGTGGACCTCCTGTCTTTCAGAACCGTTTTCAAACCAAAACAAATGTTTGAGTCTGTTGGGAGTAGAAAATCAGGAACTGGACCTGAAGAATGCAGATAAAGGATCTGAAGGAGGAAAGCCAATCATTAGGTTTGATGTTTAATGTCAGCTGTACTTAAAAACCTTATGATTACAAAAGCATGTGCATTTTGCATGATTGATGAGCTTGGCTAGTGTGAAGGAGTTCATAATTGTATGTTTTGTTTATTGTTTTCTCACATGTGTGTAGTTGGCGTGGAGCTGTGATAGAAGAAGAACAGGCATCTGATACTGACACCAAAGACACAGAAATCCAAGGCGACGCAGCTTCATTAGCACTTGGTTTGTTATTTTGTCAGCTACACTCCTTTTGATATAGAACAGGAAAGAGCCAGTTGCTCGATCTATTAATACTTTCTAAATATAAACCCATTTTATGCAGCTGATCTGCCGAATTCATTTGTTTCTTTTTACGGATTGCACTGAAGCAGCTGTTTCCTGTGTTTCTGTTTCTTTCAGCTGAGAGCAGATTGGAGACTGTAAGGGAAGCCTTAAGACATGCCTGGAAGGGTTACAAGAACTTTGCTTGGGGTCACGATGAGCTAAAACCAATCTCTAAATCATATGGAGAGTGGTTTGGACTTGAAGCTGACCCTAATTGATGCTCTGGACACCATGTGGATCTTGGGTCTCAAAGAGGGTAATTTAGTTTGCAAGAAGAAGAAAAAATACGTTACAGAGTCCAACATAGACCCAAGTTGGGGTTTTTGTCCGTCTCCCAAGCTCTTGTTGGGAAAATATTCCAGTCCAAGTCACAAGAAATTAAAAACTTATTTATTACACTTCTAAATTTTATTAGTTTTTTAAGTGTAATATATGTATAGTTAATATATTTGTCCATTGGTGGACAAAACAGATCAGCCCTAAACTTACAGCCTTGGTTAAACCCACCTTACTGTGTCAGGCTGGTTAAGAAGTTCAAAGAAACAAACCAATTCTAGCAGCACAGAACCACCATTTTTACACATTTGTGGAAATCAACCAACAAAATACTTAATAATAGTAATGAGTCTTCATATTACGAAAATGCAATTTTTATGTTTACTGAGCTTTTTATGGTGTGTAATGTGCTTTTACTTGATTTACATAAATCTTGTTGACAGAGTTTGCAGAGGCCAGGAGTGGGTGGCCAAAGAGCTCTCCTTCGATAAGAATGTGGATGTTAATCTGTTTGAGAGCACCATTCGTATACTGGGTGGCCTTCTGAGTACTTACCATCTCACCGGAGACTCCTTGTTCCTGGAAAAAGCTGTGAGTAAAGAAGACGTGCTAATGAAAGGGCTGGAGTCTTCAAAGTTTTTCTTTATCCTGTTACTGTGTTCTGGTGATTTCAGAAAGATATTGGCTCCAGACTGATGCCCGCCTTTACCACTGCCTCAAAAATCCCTATTCGGATGTGAATATAGGCAGGGCGGCTCATCCACCGCAGTGGACTTCAGACAGTACCGTAGCTGAGGTCACCAGCATTCAGCTAGAATTCAGAGAGCTCAGTCGACTTACCGGAGACCCCAAATACAAGGTCAAGACAATGGACAGTCTTTCTCAGTTAAGACCTGAACACTCATTTAAGCAATTCTGTTCTCATAGCAACAGGTGGTTACTTCCGTTTCTTTCCGTAGCTGGCTGTAATGGAGGTGATGAAGCAGGTGCATAATTTGGATGGAAAGCAAGATGGGTTAGTGCCGATGTTTATCAATACCAACAACGGGCTGTTCACGCATCAGGGCACTTACACATTGGGCGCCAGGGCTGACAGCTACTACGAGTACCTACTGAAGCAGTGGATACAAGGAGGCGAGACTGAGAATGAGTGGGTAGAGTCTTGATTTCAGTCAAAACCTGTATTAAGTCACTATATTTGTAGCAATAGCCAGAAATACATTGTATGGGTCACAATTATCAAAAAATCATTAGTATATTAATTAAAGATCATGTTCCATTAAGATATTTTCTAAATTTATTACTGTAAATATATCAAAACGTATTATTTGATTATTATTTGAGTAATATACATTGCTAAGAACATCATTTTGGACACGATTTTTCTCAATATTTAGATTTTTGGTTTGCATCTCAGCCACATATTTTCCTATCCTAACATGAATCAATGGAAAGCTTATTTATTCATCTTCCAGATGAATGAAAAATTGACACTTGAGACTGGATTTGTGGTCCAGGATCACATATACAGCTCCAGGTTCAGAGATTTTGTGCTCCCTTTTTTAGATTGCTGGATGACTACCTCCTGGCTGTGGAAGGTGTGAAGAAAAACCTCCTGAAAAAGTCCACTCCTTCTGGCCTTACATTTGTAGGAGAACTGTCCCATGGCCACTTCAGTCCCAAAATGGTATACTTGTTCTTGATATGAAATGTAATCATCTTTGTGATCTTCTCAAAGAAAAACAAGCCATCAGGCCCATTAGAATCAAATGGCTCATGTAGCCCCTTTTCCCCTCCTTTCTTGTTTCTTTCAGGACCACTTGGTTTTGTTTCCTGCCTGGCACACTTGCACTTAGGGCACATTACGGCCTTCCTGCTGATCACATGGAGCTGGCAAAACAGCTGATAGAGACTTGCTACCAGATGTACGCCCAGATGGAGGCAGGTCTGAGCCGGAGATAGCTCATTTCAACATGCATGAGAGCAGCACACAGGATGTAGATGTAAAGGTGAGCTCAGGAAGAGCTTTTAGTTGGCAGCTGTGAAACAGTTTTTGAGTATGTGAAATGTAATCATCTTTGTGATCTCATAATGTCCTACAGATTGCAGACCGACACAACCTTCTGCGGCCAGAGACTGTAGAGAGCCTCTTCTACATGTACAGGTTCACTAAGGATAAGAAGTACCAGCAGTGGGGCTGGGAGATCCTTCAGAACTTCAATAAGTACACAAGGGTATGTGAGAGAGTGATGAAACGGATCCACTGTCACTTTGAAATGTTTTAGGACATGCAAAACTGTGGAAGGTACATGTTGTTCTGCACTGCGTCCAAATTTACATGTTTTCTATTCTAAATGATATGCGAGATAATTCTGACTATTTAAAAGTTTTAAGATCAGTATTTTTTTCTTTTTTTAAATTTACATTTAGTTAAATTTACATTTACTTTATATTTAGTAAAAATTTATGAAATTAATCAAAAGTAACAGTAAATGCATATGTTACAAAAGGTATTTTAAATGCATACTGTTCTCTTGAACCTTTTTTTATTTATAATAGCATGAAAGTACAAATCGGCATTATAGAGTGATTTCTGAAGGATCATGTGACACTTATTACTGGAGTAATGACTTCACTTAATCACAGGAATAAGTTACATTATACAAGTAAAATAAAGAACAGATTTTAAATGTTAATAAAATGCAAAATATTACAGTTTTTACTGTACTGATTAAATAAATGTAGCCAAATAAGCGCACATTGGTGAGCATAAGAAAAATTGTATCAATTTTTCTTATTTCAGAGATGAAACATTCTTTAAAATGAAAAATATTAAAAGTACATGGGAAAGGAGAATTCAAAAAAAAAAAAACCTCTAATAGTCTCTAAAGTTAGTTAAAAGTAAAATGAAATAAAAATCCTTATCCATTGGTCAGAAAATGTGAAATTGAATGCTGTCATATTGTAAAAAAAATTCTGGCCCAAATCCAAATATTGGTGCTTTGTCAGAACAAGACTCTTGATATCATTGGCTCACATCTAAACGTCATGTTGCTACATGACTTCTCATATTCTTGGTTTATTCAAACATTGCCTCGCTCCATTTCCAACTGTACTTGCACTTTCTCTCTGTGCTTTTCTGAACCTTACATTTAGTCTTCTGTTCATATCAACAGTTTACAAGAATGTTTCCAAACACCCTTCAGTGTCTTCCTCTCCCCACAGGTTTCCACGGAGGTTATCGATCTATAAACAAGCGTTCGTGACCCAGCCAATCCCAATCCTCGAGACAAGATGGAAGCTTCTTCCTGGGTGAGACACTCAAGTACTTCTACCTGCTGTTTTCCAATGACTCAGACCTTATCAGCTTAGACAAGTACATCTTCAACACTGAAGCCCATCCTCTGCCAATATGGCCACAAGCAGCACCAGCATGGCGCGTGCATAACCAAACACACCTCTCTCAGGGCCATGAACACATTTGATATCAAACTGCCATGTTTTTCTACACTATGAACTCTTTGTAATCGAAAGTAACTAACTGGTGAAAAAAAGTTAAAATAGCCATGACAGAAACTGTTTGTAGATGTGTAGTTTCTGATTGTACTAGTTATCTGTATGTTTCTATTAATAGAGTTTCTGAATTTTTTACTCTATTTATGCTATCGTGATGCTGTCGATCAGCTATTGAATCATTATGTGCAGTCTTTTAGCCCAAGCACACGGACAAAAATGTTCATACTGTGAAACCGTATGGGGACTGCAAGCACTTTATGGTGTGTTTTGAGGTTTTTAGTGTGTGTGTAGCGTTTTCTTATTATGAAAGAATTGCTGTTGTTTGGGGAGTGTTTACGCCATCATCTGATGGTCTGTTTAGCTTTGTAGAAATTTTCTTTTAAATCATAAGTTTGTTGTTTTCCAGAGCTAATATCGCCTATGCCATCATTGAAACATTCGGTATTGTTATCAGGCAGCACTGTATGATTTTATCTTGCGATCAAGCACTGCGCAAGGAGATGTTTGTTTTATTAATTATTTAATCATTTTGAGCTAAAACCCCAAGCGTGCTGAGGATTTTTAAAATGTCATTCCTGTGAATAGGAGAAATAGTTTTGGGTTTTTGACCTTGGTGTTAGTTAGAGGCTTCATTATTATTTTTATATATTAAATATGTCTTCTTTTGATGTTGAAACTCACTAGCAGGTGAACCATTATTTTTTTTTTTGTCCAATTTGGTCCCACTCGTGATTGTAGTCAGAATAGAGCGTTAATCAAGCACAATGTTTTTAAGGGCATATATTATGGCAGTTTTCAGTCTTTCAGGGGACCTAGATCAGATGTGATTGTGTAGTATTTGTGTATGAAGAACTTTATGGTATTAGTAGATTGTTTTGTAAAATATGAAAAATTGGATTTTGTTTTCTTGGGGTGGATTTCTTACAACTTTAATATTCCGAATGTTTTCTTGCAGGAAGAACAGTGAAATGTTTGCTATTCATTTTGCTACTTGTTGCTAAACAGTTTGTGGTCCTGAGCTTAAATAGAATAGAAAAAATATTTTTGACCATCATATAATATTCCTACTGTTTACAGATGTACTACGTGCATTGTATTTAAAAATTGTGATTGAAAATTACGGCCTGGTTTTATAGACAGGATTGGGTCATAGTTCACTTAGGACACTTAAGTAATTTTAACTTGCATTTTAGATCAGTCAGTGCAAGTTTCTTTCCGTTGAAATAGAAAAGATTTACATTAAATCTGAAACAAGGCATAAGATTTGTCTGTGAAACAAGGGGTATATTTCACTGTGGAGAATCTTACATTAACATCCATTTTAGCTAGTATGTACATTAAAACCATTGGAGATGTTCATCAAGGGCTGATCATTTACCGTTTTCGTTATTTGTGCTGTGGTGAGGTGTTCTGTTCGCGTGTGCCTTTATATTCAGAGCAATGACAAATGTTGTCTATTTTCAAGCCAGAGAATCACGTTTTTACAAGATTTCAACCTATTTTAAACATCTCATTCCTGTTGTGAAGCTATCTACAACTTTTGTGATTTATTTATAATACAGCGTGGAAGTGTTAAAATAACTTGCTATCTGTACTTTTTTTTTTCTCTTATTTTGTGAGAAACTAGAGATAGCTAGACTCAATTGAGCTTTATGAAAAATGAAGGGCTTTTCATGCTTCGCTCTCGTTTGTGCAAGTGTCTCAAAATCAGATGCATCACGCACATTGACGAATCAGCATATTTTTGAATCATTCGTACACAAAGATATGACATGAACTTCAGAAAAAATGTGTACAACAGGAGTGATGACAATATGTGATAAAGCTGTACATATTCCTTGGCACAAAATAAGTGAGTTTGTACATATGTTCTTCTTTTTATTGAAAAAAATTATTTCTTGATTGTATCTTTTTAATGTCCATTTTTTGTGGAAAATAAATTGAGTTAATATCTTACGAGTTTACAATGTTGAAATAAATTGCACATAATGAACTCATGATGACTCCTTCATTGCTGCCTTCACCCATTGAGCAATGATTTCAGACTCCTTCTTCCGAGCCACAATCACAGACTCGGGATCATTAGGGTTGGACTCCCTAAGAAGAAAAGGAAAAACCCAAGAATGATCAGATGACAGTCAAATGTGCATTTTATTGTCTTATTTTCAAAGAGTATGCACCTTAAATCCAGATGATGAGCCCCCTCTGGTATGTTGATTGCAATCAGCGATGGACTGAGTGACTTCCTGATCTACAGTTGATTAGAATTCCATCATCGTTTCACAGAGAAGCACAACAAAACATTTTGTTATTTGAGTCGCTGTTGAGGTCTACACAATTAATAAATTGAATTATTCAGATCATCATTTGTAGAGAGGGGCGGAAAAAAACAGGCAAAAAAAGTGTAGCCCTTTTAAAAAGTTTGAAAGTTTATACTTTCTTACCCCTCCATTAGCCCAAGGATCGAGATCACCGTTGGAAAATATGATATTGCTTGCGGTGGAGAGATCTAGAGAGAAAAATTCAAATGGATGCAACACTGAGCTCCCATTTCATTGTAAACATCAATGAATATTAAAAGGACCAAAGGCAAGCAGAACCTGATGTATAATCATGAGGTAAATCCGAAAGACACTGTTTGTTAGTTTCAGCTTACCATCGCCCCAGAACTGTGTCTTCAGCCAGCCTGGACGCGGCACTACTCCCCATCTCTTTAAGCAATACTGTTCTCTCTGCTGCTCGGTGAATGGCATAGGCGGGAACATATCCGTCACATTGTTACTCTCATAGCACATCTCGATCTCTGTGCAGGCCTAATAATAAAACATTTATATACAATTACAAGTGAAATGAAAGCCTATTTATACTATAACAACTCCAATACATTAGATCAAACTTACTACTTTACAGAGTAATATAACCAATTTCTACAAATTATAGGCATGGTTTAATAGGCAGGGCTTAGCCATGATTAGGTTATAGTTCAATTAGGACATTTAAGCAAAGTATTTGGACGATTCGACTTTTGATTCCATCATCAGAAGTCAATGATCTTTTTGGAATGGGCTTTTGGTTAATTGTCATTAGTAATGTGGTTAACTGTAGAATACAGTATTAAAGCTTTTACATGTTTGGAAAAGGTGGTTTCTAACAATTGGCCAAGAGGTTTTCAGACAAATCGTTGTCACATGCCATTCCAACTGGAATCATTGTTTACAGACGACATTTATCCTGTTTGAGGCTTCAGAATTCATAAATGTTGATGAACAAGTTATATAAGAATCAAACTTTTGTTGGATTTTTCTACACATAATAATCCAAAAGCCAATGAAAAATCCTATTGGAGCAGAAGCGATGCAGACTTCTGGGTTGGCCTACTAAATGGCGTCATCTCTACAGCATTCTGTAGTGTCCATATAAATCTGTTTTACTAGAGATTTGCGTTAAAATCAATATTCAGGGTTTAGAGAACTAATCAAGGTACCTGGTAATCCCATGCATAACTGTTAAAGCCAAGTCCACAGCCCGGTGGGGTCAGCGCACTCCACATAGAGACTGTAGAGGTCATAACATGCGAGCTGGCCAGTGGAATTATACACGATGCCTGTGGGGAGGCACAAAATTAATGGCGAAGCCTTTTGAGCCATGCCAGTAGCAGAGGATTTAAAAAGAAACACAAAATGAAATCTGTGCAAATCTGCAGTCATTTACCGACAGTATCTCGGAGTGCTGACATAAGATCAGTGCCATTCAGCATGGTTTCACCGCCACCTGTAAAAGTAAAAAGCACTGGGATTTATCTTTAGGACACACAATCACAGCGGTTCAGCGGAACCGCACTGCTAAACAAGTTGGAATGGTTTAATTTGCTACATGCATCAGGAAAACATCTGATTAACACCATTAGGTATTGCGTTATGCACTGAGGTATTTCAGTGGCAAGCATTTAGTTTTTATGCTATCCCCTTCCTTCTGGTGATGGGATTGTCTGAAAATTCATGACAGTGAAAGGTCAATACCTTCACAGGGAAGGCTGGCATGCTGCCCATGAAATGAGTGCTGTAAGGATAATCCAGCATGGCCATCATGGTGAAGGCGTTACGTAAGAGTCCGTTCAGCTGATGAATGTCCTTTGGGGTGGAGGAGTTTTACACAGGGAGAAGGCAGACTGGATGTGTCTGTAGTCTATGTAAGTAAGTATAATTGGTATACATGAAGAATGAAATCCATTTTGAAAACAAAAGCAAGCACAAATTGAACAAGGTTAACCATACCTTTCTGTTGTGCCAAAGTGTTGAGCTTCTGAAAGCTCCTTGAACTGCATCTCTGCAGGCAGGCTTAAACTTCTCAAAATCCTGGTGAGCAAGCGGAACACATTAGCATTACGCTAATACAAAATCTTAAACACTTTTATGTACAAAACGTATTATATTGTAAAAGCGTGTTTTAAAACAAAGAAAGGGATTGTAAATGCTGTCATTTTATGGTTTATATAATTTGGGTAATTAGTTTATATTTGGTCACTTTCATAATTTAGAATTCTTTCTGTTCATTATGTGTACTTTTATTATGCGTTATGAGACTTTTATTTTGACATCTTGTTTCTAGCACATGCGCAAATGCTCACGCAGGCCTGAGACTTTTCCTTCCACTTGCTAGCGGCAAGTTTATATATATCGTGTGTACTCTGCTAAAAGTTTGCTCTCGTCAAAAGGACTTGAACAAAGAAGACAAAGACTGTAAGACTGTTTCTCTTTCTCATAGCATGCAGCAAGCGAGGTATTTAGTTTTTGTTTGATTAGTTTATTAGTGCTTGTTTTATTAAGTCTATAAAATGTTAGTATGGTTGTTAATATGATGTCTTTATTTTATTGTAAATACTTGTTTAGTTTTCACGGTGGATTTTGGAGAAAATCCTTGAAAAAACCTGTAGCGGAGAACCGCTAGTGTCTATCTATGTGTGCTGGAGGAAGTTACAGTGATTAAATATGAACTTACAGCGGTAACATCCCGGAAAAACTGTCTAGAGTCTCCAAGACCCGCGGTGGACAGGATGGGAGCACTAGCGGCTAACGCTCCAGTCACAATATTAGGGTACCTTATTCTCATGTAAACACTTAACATTCCTCCATAGCTGAAAAACAGACATAACATATACTACTGGTCACAATACAGTAACGATAATTTAAAAAGTGTCACGTGATCCATCAGAAATCAGTCTAACATGCTGAAATGTTGCACTAGGAACATTTCTTATTATCAATATTAAAGGTTTTGCTTCTCTAGAAACCATGATGCGCCACCACTGAAACATTGTAAAATGCATTACACTGATCAAAGAAAGAATTAATAGATTTCATTTCCAATAAATGCTGTTCTTTTGAACTTTGTAATTATCAATGAATGCATCATGATGTCCATAAAAATTTAAATTAATACATAAAATAACATTATTAATATGAACTATAAAAACTAAGCATCAATGAAAATATTACAATGATGTGACAGACTGGAGTAATGGCTGCTGAAATTTTAGCTTTGCCATCACAGGAATAATAATAAAAAAATTAAGAAGTAAATTGTAGCAATATCTCACAATAATAATATTAATAATAATAATAATAATAATATCTCACCTTGGTGAGAAAAAGTCTAAAACATTACAAATGCATTTCATTTCAAACTTTTGACTGGCAATGTACAGGACTGAAAGTATTTGTTGTTATTCTATGTTTAACTTAATAATGAATCAATATCATGTAACTAATGGTTATGTGTGTGTGTGTGTGTGTGTGTGTGTGTGTGTGTGTGTGTATATATATATATATATATATATATATATATATATATATATATATATATATATATATATATATATATATATATATATATATATATATATATATATATATATAGACACATAGACACACACACACACACTATATATCTGTCAGAAGGTATGAGCTCACTGAATCCTCACCTTCCACCAAAGGCGATGACAGGACATTTCTGAGCTCCCAGTTCCTTCTTCAGCGCCGTGATCATGACCGCATAGTCAGCCAGGGCCTGTTCCACCATCAAAAGCCCCACATTGGGGATATTAAAGGACTCTTTCCCAAATGGAAGAGATTTTCCATAGTACCTCTAGAGTTTAAAGTAAAACTTAAGATTAGTAGACAGTTGCAAACTGTATGACTGCATAAACCTGACATCAAATAAAGACTGATCGTACGACTCAAGTTACATGAAAATCTTACATGCTCAGCGAATATCACCAGGGCTCCCTGCACAGATGCCAGCTCTGTGATAAACCCTGAATTTCGTGCAAACTCCCATACGTCCCCTTCGTTGCCAGCATAAAAGAAAACAGGTCCACTGCCTTTCTTCCAGTACTGATCTACAGCAAACACAATACACTCACTCAGTGTGGATATAATATAAAAGTTTAATAAAAGTTTTGGCAGATTATTATTACCTGTAATAAGGTAGCGCTGGTCGTATGTGCCATTGCCGAGACTGTTGTAATTGAAGTGGTCTAAAACTTGTTTAAAATACTTTTCCTTGAAATCAGGAGCAAGGTCTCTGTGAGATGGGATGACCTCCTTATTGAGCTTTTCCTTCTAAAACAGAAAATCCCGAAGAGGAGAATTCAAAAACGGACCGAAGAAACGTTTGAAAAACGAACGGAGAGAGAACTGAGGATCTTCGTCAGCAATAAAATGTCACGAATCAACAAACAATTATATGAAAACTTGCCACAGATGAACGCGTCTCAGTTTTCCACCGAAGATCAGCAGCACAGATCAAGGAAAAGCCAACGTGCAGCCATTCTCACAGAGACCCACACAACAAGCCTGGAACCCAGCAAAGTTCCTAAAATCAACACAGGGCTACTGACTGTCATGTGATCATGTCAGCTGTCATGTGATTTGTGTCATGTTTACAAGTCGTCTATAAACGTTGCAGACGAGCGATTATCTCTGTTGGGTCAAAAGTACGGCATGTGATCCACACCGTTATCTTGAGGGTTGTTAAAGCAATCAACACAGCAGCTTGGCAGGTTAATAATAATTTCAAGTATAGGTCTCGCTAATGGGAGTTACCACATCAGGGCGTTTTTAAACTGTGTTACCTGATTGGCTGACGTCGTAGTGAGCGTCGGTTTAGGGGTGGGGTTAGATCAGAGGGATAATTTTAACGGCATGATTGTGAAACACCCATATATTTGAAAACTCCCGAAATCTAGAAACGCCTACTTTTTGTTGTGCAGAGACCTCCGTCTCAATAGGTGTGTTCGACTTGAAGCTGCGCTTCGGCGTATGACATAAAAGTACCCCAACAGTTTCAGAATAAAAGTCAAAAACAATTTCAAAGTAAAAGTCTTCATGCTTTAAAATACGTGACATGATATTATGTACGTAAGTGTATGTTTATAAATATAAATAAATCAATACATTAATCTAAAATGAATAAATAATACATTTCTACGATGTACTCAATAATTAGTTTAACTTCATTCTAAATGGAAGGCCTATGTAAAAATATATATATATTTCCAAGTATCAAAAAACATGTTCCAGAAAATACCTAAATTATTTTCACAGTCTCAAACTCCTATATCCCTCCAAAAGGCTGCATTATTCACGATGCAAAAACATGATTTTAATTTGATTTACACAAGCACGTGAAACTGTTAAATTTAAACCAAAGATAGAGTTCAATAACAACGTGAAGAATCTAATCCTGAATTTGATTGTAATGGTGAGAATTTTTAATAATGGGGTTAGGATTTGTGCTTCAGTGACTATTTCTGCATTAAAAATGTTTGCATTTTACGTCGTTACTTACCAGATGGTGGCGACTAGTGCCTTTTGTGTGCTGTGTGTCTTTTTGTGAGTTAGTCTTTGGATCACTCAGATTGTCAGTATTTAAAAAGAATTTGGAAGTGTTTAGCATCTAACACTCAGCATACTCATATAAAGGTGTCAATGGCCAATAAACCGCAATGATAGTTTTTTTGTAGTATTTGTGTTTACAGTATATATATATATATATATATATATATATATATATATATATATATATATATATATATATATATATTAATAATACAACAAAACTGTACATCAACAAAGCAATAAATTTTTAGACATTACAAGTAATTTGCACTTTTTTTTTTTAATTGTCTTAAATTGTGTTTTAGATTACAAACCCATAGAACCCTTGTGGGATTGTTTACCAAACATCTGTAGCGCCATCTAAGGTTAAATTAGAGTACGTCTGCTCTCCTGGATGTTTCACTTCTATCCCACATAGTTTAATATGTTCTTCGCATGTATCTTAACATATCTACATGTGGACAAATGCGCTACAAATTGTGTCAAAACACATCCTTTTTTTGCCTGTTTCTTTTTGAGATCATGTAAAATTAAAGATAATTTTAACCCCCAAAAAAATCTAAAGCTGTAAACTTGCTATATAAACATGGTAATATAGCAATGCCGGGATTCCTCTCTCCAGTCTTTTTCTTGACTCTCTTCCTATTAAAATAAATGTCAGGCAATGACTAAGTGCTCCCTGGTAGTGTAACTCTTGGCCAGACAACCTTTATAGTTACTTTTTTTAGTGTGCTGTATATATTATTGTGTAGGTGTGCACATTGTCTTCGGTTTCCTTATGCATCAGCTTTTTGTTTAATTGAGCCATTGTGTACGTGCTCCACCTGCTCCTCAACAAGCCTCTGTCTGTCTCTGCCGGGAATGTGGTACTTCCTGAAAGCATGGTGGGAGGAACCACAGCTGTGTGTCACAATACAAAAATCACTTCCCTGTGAGTTCGCTGAGAACTCTGACTTACACCTGTTCAGGAGCCACGCTCATATTCTTGATCTTTCGTTTCTAGAAAGCAGTTCGGGTTCCTGACTTGTCTCTGTCAGTTTCTAAGCAGTGGTAAGTGTCCCAGTTGTACTAGTATTAGGTTATGGTTTTATTTTCTTTTAAGAACCTGCATACAGCTCATAGTCTCGCCTGTATTTGCCACGTTCACTCTTTTTGTTCTTAGTGATATTAGATGCAAAAATATTGTGTTTTCTCAGTACAGCTTAGTATAGAGTAATTCTGAAATATCAGTTGATTATTTTGTATTTTGTTGTAGAGGGCCATGCTGTATATAGAGTTGATCAAGCTGTGGGATGAGGCCGTGAGGAAGCGATAGGCGGCCGGGACTGGCAGTGTGCTCTCACTAAACTCAACCAGATCACAGAACACAACTGTACGCACTATGTTTGTGGTTGCTTGACACACACATGCCCTGGGTCAAGTGGACTCGGCCATCAAGGTACAATTACAAGTGTGGTAAATGTAGGATATCTCTTTCAATAATTCAATACAATTATCATTGTCTATGTCTATACTTTACTTTTAGGGGTTTTTTTTTTAGATGCCACAAAATATGACTATACAGGCAGCTGTGTGTTTGTGTGTTGTATGTCATTATTTACACTTAATATGATTATTACAAATGTATAGACTATTATTTGGAAACTATTTAGTTTTATTATTAATTTATTTACTTATTTTTGCTTACAATAGTATTCTAACTCTAATGTTGTCATATAAATTAATGTTTTTCTATTTGAATCAAATTAATGTATTATAAGTTATTTAGAAATCATACTTATGTTAAAAGTTGTTGAGGAGTTATATAAAGTTATATAAATATATAAATATCTAGATGTATTTTAGAAGATTTTCTGCTATATATATATATATATATATATATATATATATATATATATATATATATATATATATATATATATATATTTATATTTTATTATTTTTATTATTTTATTTTTTTTTTTTTTTTTTTTTTTCCATGGTTCCCCAGTGCTTCCTTGTGGCCCCCAATTTGAAAACCCTTTGCTTAGTTCATAATTTTGTTATTTTAAGGTAGTTAAAAATATAATCTGGAAATACAAACTGCAATTGCTAGATAAAAGGAGATGTGGTTTGAGAGTCTCTGACAATGTCAAATGCTGTTTTTAGGCTCTCGACCAGGTAATCGCAAAGGATTCGTGTCTTGCTGTGGGATTTTCCAGAGGTCTGCCGTTCATATGATGGCAAACAGGTGAGGATACTGTAGCTCTCTGTGAACAAGCAGACTAGTCACGCTTCAGAGTGGCCTGCAACAAAAACATCTTAAACATTGACCTCTTTTGTTTTAAAGTTGATGTTCTGGGCGGCTGATTCGCTTTCATCTGACACTGCCTCTTTGTTCTCTTGCTCGCTCTCTGTTTCATTCTCTTTCCCTTCTGTCTGTGTCTGTCTTTTCCTAACACCAGGCTGGAGGAGGCATTAGCTGACTGTATATGGGCTCAGAAATATATGAGAGGAAAACCCTGTTATTGACTACAAACAGCTGGGCCTTCGCTATAAAATGTACAGCTGGCAGGTCGGAACATAAGCATATTTCTCTTTGTATGCTCAAAAAAAGTTTAACCAAAACCATGTATAACGGTATGATTGTTTGAATTTGTTTTATTGACAAGTGGGAAACTGTTTACAATTTCTGTCTAGCCTTGTGTCAACTCTGCCATTAAACATGAACATTGGTTGAGTTCACCTGTTCAGATATCCATCACAAGGCCTCTTTGAGGGCCGAGTGAAAAAGCTCCACGATTATGCAATGTCAAATGCCAACAAAGAAATAAGATAAGACATAGCCAGCATTCCTTAGTTGTCAGGTTAAGCTCAGGTTAGCCTGAACTGACGAAACAACATTTCTATTCCTCAAATGCCTGTTGGATGAAAAAGAGAAACGTTTGCTTTCTAGAAGTTTCTCAGAGACAAAGAGCAAAAATGTGCCCCACTAATCCACTGTTTGTCATCAGGAATGTGTACTATGGGCATAGTTTATGTAATTTCCTGGTAGAATAATCAAGGCGCAGCCTCATTACTCACTGTGTGCTAGAAAGGAAATGAATTACTTTACAGTTTCCCAAGTGAAGTAAAAATATAATGATACTTTATGTATATATATATATATAGTGAAATCGGTAATGTGAAATGTTCTGATTTTCACAGATTAAAAACAGCTGTGATGCTTAATATTTTGGAGAACATGATCATTTTAAAGGATTGCTCAGCGAACAGAGCAAAATAAAAATCTTTAATAACTTTATAAATGTATTTACTACCTTTTTTGATCAATTGTGTGCATATTTGCTGAATAAAAGTAAAAATGTATTTCAAATTAAACTAAACTTGACCCCCAACAACAGTGTATAATCTAGAATGAACTTATGTAGGATTTCTTTTTTCACTCATAGGTCCTTTATAATGCAGCAGCCGTCCACTCTAGACTGCAGCAATGGGACAAAGCCAGAGAAATTTTGACATCGGCCTCACAGGAGAGGAGCGGGCCGAAGCAACTTGATAGACATAGCTCTAGAGGCTATTTCTGTAAGACCTATGTGACATTTTATCAAAGAAAATGCTAAGAGGAAACTGAAAAAGTTTTTTTCCTCATAGTTGCAAGAGATCCCTCTCTACATTATGATTGATCTTTTAGTGGTAAAGCATTATCGAGTGCAGTATAGGTTGTGATGATTTCAGCAGTCTGTTAAGCTGACAACACTCCACTAAACATTGTAATCATGAAATGCCTATTTTATTCCCAGAGAGAGAGGTTTTGGAGCCTCTGTTGGTTCCTGAGGTGAAGTGTTCCGTCCCAGGAAGCGGGATGTAGACCAGGTTAAACCAAAAAGGGACTTCTTGGTAGGAAGCTAAGGTAACTTGTATCTTCACACAGTACAGCGCCTTTGAAAGCTGTTTGGAAACTAACTATAAGATGCAAACTTCAATAAATGTAAATTGTATGATATTTAAACACAAAAGAACTGGACAAAAAGCATATTTTAAGTACATGCACACTATTACTTGAGAAATATTTATGCTGAAATTAAACTCTTTTTCTTTCAGGTCATCACTTCTTTGATTCCCAATGATGACTTTAGAGTTTTGATCCTCTCAGGCCACAGGTACAATTACAACCTGTTATACTGCACCTGTTAATTTTTTATTTATTTATTTATTTTTTTTTACAAACTTTTGGTTTCTAACTAGACTTTACTGACTATGTATGTCTCTGCAGAAACCAGGCTACTATGAGCCGAAGGTAGAAGATGGCCAGTATGTATTCAGTATTCACCAAATATCAAGACCAGCCTAATACGCAGATATAATAATATATTGTACTAGTTTTGTGTCAACTTTAAGCACAAAAAAAGCACTTCTAATTAAGATAAATATGTTATTCGGCATGGGGAATCTCGTTACATGAAAATGAAGAGTGCATATGTGGCAAAAGGGGGCAGGAGCTCACGGTGCCACTTGGGAGCAGAAGTGTTTTGTACAGTGATGATGACAAAGACGGACTGGCGGTCATTATTTATGATGGGAAGGTGGGATACTCACCATTTCTAGAATTTGATGGACTACAGAGGCTTTGTTTAGATTTGGAGGCACATTAATTGTTTTTCGCCTTTATAACCTACGTTTCTGGCGTTCGCAAAAGCACGCTGAAATGCCATCATTAATATGATATTAAACAGAATGACAGATTATAGAATAACGATTACGATACTTCTCTTTTCCTACTTTAAAAATAGAGAGGTCTGGTCCCCAATTTCCTTCTTGAACCGATGGGCATCAAAAACAAGGGAAAAAACAAGCGAATCGTAAGTGTCCCTTTATTCATTTGTTAACTTCCCTGTATGACTTCTTTCATTTCCAACAGAGTGTTATTTAATGTTTTAAATGTCTTGTAATTTGCCAAGTCTTAGCCAGCTTTTCTCTTAGATACAGTACGTCGAGCTTTATGAATGCAGACAGCTTTAAAAGCTTTTTAATTCTAGTCTAAAAATGTGCTTACACACTTTGCAAACCACAGAAATTTGGCAAAGACCGCGCTTCGCCTCAGCACACCGTTACTTTTAGCCTCATTGTAAGGAAGAGAAAAGCAGTCATAAAAATAAAAAAAAGGTTTAAGAAGTTTATAGCCTCTTGTTACCACTTCTGCCAGATATGTGATGATTAATTGAGCAAAAAGAAGATCTACATTTCCTCGCTTGGCATAGTGTATAAGCATTCAGTGTCTGAACTAAAGTAGCATATTTAGTAATTTTCTCTACATTTTTTGAAGGAACTCGCCAATGGCATCCGCATCCACCAGCCTAAAACCTCCAAACCGACCCCAAGCTCCATCTCAACGTTCATTAGGTACAGAAATGAATTTTAGATAAAACAGAGCATTCAAACTGAAGCGGTTGACTAAATTTGTTGTCTTGGGTATGTGTTTTATTTTCATTAATACATATTATTATAGAAAAAAATAAAAGAAATTTAATCTCTAAACTCTATATATATAATAGATGTTGCAGTTATCACTTCCTGTCTCTCCTTTAACTGTCCTAAAAATAAAAGCAAAAAATGACTGTACCGGTATTCTGAAGAAAGTAGGTTTTCTCTCCTGTAGAGCTGCAGCCCTCCTGTGCCGATGCTACCACACAACTCCTCCTACAACCGGCAGCTCCACCCGCGTCCCCACACAGCAGGTGAGTAACCAAACACACTTGGATATGATGAAAGACTCCTGACCTTGTGGCAGGACAAAGCAGTGGTTTCTTTACCGTTGGGATTTTCACCATTAATTAAAAAGGTTTAAGTCAGTTTACTTTTATTTACACAGCCCTTAATGCAGTTAAGATTGTTTCAAAGCAGCTGCACAGTATTAAGCAGGGGAAGTAACAGAATAAGGAATTAGTGGCGTAAGGTAAAACAGCATTATTTAGCTTCAGTTTTGATTCAGTTCAGTTTAATAATTGTGTAAAAGTACATTATTTATAAAAATAAATAAATACATAAAATGTGTGTATATATATGTATATATATATATGTGTGTGTATATATGTATGTGTATATATATATATATATATATATATATATATATATATATATATATATATATATATATATATATATATATATATATATATCACATACATACATATATATATACACACACACACACACATATGTGTATGTTTATCTTCCTGTCAATTTGTCCAAGCCTGAAAGACAGCATTGCTGACAATATCATATACTGTAGATGGGAAATAGAAGCAGAGCATGATTAATGCAGTGGCACGTCATGGTTGATCTTTTGTGTGAGATGAGATCTTTTGAATGAGTTTTGTGACTCAAAGAGACATGAAGTGGAGTGTTGAAGCAGCAGGCCTTTGATTTGGCCTGATTCAGTCAGAAATACACCCAAGGAGCAAAGAGAAAACTGCTAAAATTTTGAAAGGGGACTATTGGGAGGCCACTCTCTGGCAGAAAAACCTGATTACCTTGTGACAAAACTTATATATGAATATGCAAATACCTTGTGCAAACTTTGCAATGGTCAAAAAGAGGTATTTGGGGTAAATATTTAAAAAAAAAAATCAAGTTATTGTTATGTAAATCCCGATGAACTGGTCATATGTAGGTTTCAGTTATCTCAGTCGTAACCTCAGATGTGCTCCCCCGGCGCCAATTTCTCAGGCCCAAACTTCACCTCAGGAGTCTGGATCAGTCATAGTGAAGGTGCGCTATACATACACCATGGCTCTGAGAGTCCTTCAGAAACTTCTTTCCGGGATCTGCAAGACAAAATCGCTGAGAAATTAGGACAGCCAGCAATGAGCGTTCGCCTCAGGTAATATCACAGACCTGCAGTCTGCTTGACCGCTTTTAGTTACCATAAATTCCCAGCTTTAAAGTATGTTAGAACTCTGGTCACATTTTTCCGTTGTACAAACCCCACAACATTTCTAACACCCACTGCTGCTTCCTCTCACAGACACAGAGCGAATGGCACCAGAGCCCTAACACCACTGAATGGTGATGATAGGCTGGATAGCCTGGAGGTGTGGCTGAATCTTGATCGATACCCAAATTTGGTGTCAGGTAAACTAATTGCTAATTTTGATTGACAGCTATCAGTGACTTAAAGATAGAGTTCGCTCAAAAAAAAAAAAAATTGTCATCATTTACTCATTTCCAAACCTGTATAAGTTCATTTCTTATGTTGAACACAAAAGAAGATATTCTAAAGAACCTAACAGTTATTTGGTCCCCATTGGATTTGATGGTATGGTAACAAAATAGTATGGAAGTCAATGAGGACCGCTGACTGTTTGATCACCAGCATTCTTTAAAATACCTTTTTTATGCAACATCAGACCTCATACAGGTTTGGAGGCAGAAACAAGGGTGAGTAAATGATCTACTACATCTTTAATAAATTGTACCACTATCGATGCCAAACAGAATTGCAAATTCTAGTTTGGTTAACTTATCTTGCCAAAAATGTCTACCAGTGCTGCTTGTTTTGATAGCAGCACTCACTCACCGATGTTTACCGTTTGAGAAATCAACCTGTAAATACTTAACCAATTCTTTTATTATGAGGGACAAAAAAATAGCGATCTCCATGAATTTTGTTCTTTCATAAAAAATATTTTGAGCAATTTTAATATTTTAATATATTCCTGTTTTTTTCCATCTTGTCCAAGAAACGAGGACCCTCTGGCCAACAGGACTATTCTCTATCAGATGGTGGCTTTCATGCGACTACAATGCACAAGGCCGGAGGATTTGGAATTCAGTGAAGCGACACAATTGACATTCTCAGTAAAGTACATAAACAGTGGGCTATCTTTTTGTTATTGATTTTATTATTAACGTTACACATGTGATATTTTTGTTAACACCTTATTTTAGGGTCTCTTAACTAGCTGCTTTTTAGCATGCATATTACTAAAATATAAGCTATTTATTATTAGTAATTAAAGCACATATTAATGCCTTATTCTACACGACCTTACTCAATCCTACCCGATACCCAAACTTAACAACTACCTTCTAATTATTAGCAACAAATTAATAATTTACTGAGGTAAAAGCTGTAGTTAATAGTGAGCGGAAGTGTTCCCTGTTTTAAAGTGTTATCGTGTTTTTCCGTTTTCCAGTGAGCTTGATGAGTGGTTAGAAGGACACGTCGCTGGAAATATTGGCATCTTCCCTCAAAAGTTTTGCTCATCAGGATACAGACAGCATCAGTGGGAATTCAACAGATTGACACAGCCTCTAAACATCAACAGTGGCTGTATTGGCCTTCAGTGAATAAGAACTTTCTCATGTGCAGCGACAGTCTTGAGGGTCCATCTGTTAAAAATCTCAGTATTTACTAAGTTTTTAGCATACACTTGAAAAACATGAAATCAGAATAATTACTGCTCTCCACTACTTTTCCCTTTTCAAGGTGAATTGTCCCATAATAACATTTTCCTTTATTTATCTTTCAATTTACTTGATTGCAGCAGTCTTTAAGTGCTTTCTAACTGGAAAATAGTATCATTCTGGAATTTAAGATGTCATAAATTATATTACGTAATGGTATCTGAACTTTTAAATTCTGTTTAAATTAGATGCCGACTGGAAAATCCTGGCCTGCTTTACAGAGTGGGTTCATTTAATATTAATAAGCGGAGAATTTCAGGTACTTTTTGAAGTCACGAGATCAGGGTGACTAGAGGCCAAATGCAAGGTTTTTAAATAGTGCTCAATGGGATGTTCAGCTTTGGTTTACATCATTGCCACCCACCTCTTCTTAACCTGCAGCTGACATGGTATCTATCATTTACAAAGTGCACAGCAGTGCAGCAAAAAGAGATGATTTACCTCGCATCACAGCCACATACAATACACACCCCTGGCAGATTTTGTTCCGACTTGGTCAGATGTCATAAAATGGCTTTTTTAAATCACCTGTCCTGTAGTGTAGTGAAACTGAATACACACCTCAGTGAAAGTATCCGTAATGCAGTGTTTAATGGCAGTGGTGTGCTCTGTCAGACTGGGCACTGGGGCATGGCACTGCAGCATCACGATCCCTCTGCTCTTTTATATTTGCGTAATTATGGGGTTGGCAGAGCCCAGCGGCGCGCATTTCCCTCAATTCCCATTAAACATTCTGCTATTAATCAAAGCAAAGTACCCGCATTCTGACCCAACGTTTACCGATCAGTTTCTTCCTTCCTACCTTCCGTCCCGGGATTTTTTCAAACAGTAAAATTTAGCGTCGTGTTTATGAGCTGCTGTAGCGGTGTTGTATAAGTGTCAGCGAGTTAGACAATTTAACATGTTTCGGCGTCAAAACAAGCTTCTGTCAGTAAGTAACTGAGCTGTATTTGGGTCTTTGTGTAGCACAGCCAGCAGCTCGCGATTTAATAGTCTTGACTGCGCAACCCGCCATAAAAAAGTTAGATGTTTATTCTTTTACATCACTTGCTCTGTACTCAAAAGAGGACTTTGGGACTCTTTATCAAAGAAAGCAGAAAACAGCCCACTATGATGGTGCACGGGGGAAATCTGGAGTCAATTTAAAGCCAGAGTGAAGACAGGAATTACTCAAATTAGGTTAAACTAACCCAAACACGCGGCTTCATTAAATCACTCTCCTAAAACACACATGGAGGGAGATAGAAAGGACAGGAAGATAATTAGGTATTTTAGCATAATTGGATTTCTGTCGTACATTTTGGAGCAGTTTTGAGTGTGTGCGTGTGTGTGTGCCTTTGGTGAGAGTGAGTCATAGTGATCGTGACTTACAGCGAAGGGTATTCACTTCTACAGGTATAAAGATCAATGGGCATCTCTATTGTCTCATTTAGGCCCATTAATTGTTCATTAATTTATGCCACGATGTGCCTATGCCAAGAGCGGTAATTGCAAATTAGCAATGAATTTGACTCTTTTGCTGCAATGTCACCATCTTAAAGGTATGTGACACCCGAAAGAATGAAGAAGAGATTAGGTTGAGAGGGTTCTGTTATCATTTTAAATCAAGCATTTAACAACTGAGGCTGTTGTTGCTTACTTTAATATTGATACATGCTCACGTTTATTGTATTATACTGCACTCTGGTTTATTTCATTCGTATTTTATCATTTTATTTACTTTTGATGCACTCTCCTGGCAAAAAACAAATGCAGGTTAAATACAGCCTTTAAGAAAGCAACAGTCTGTCTATGTTGAGTTTACTATTAACCCTCAGGAGACTATTGATGTGCCGTGGAGATTTGTGGATGTCTGCTGACAGGCCTTTCTAATTCCTCTTTATGAGCTTGAGGATGACACGTGCGTTTCAACTGAGGCTTCCCAGCAGCTGAAATGCACAGACTGGACTAAAACCTTGCGGCTTGTCTTTTAAGCATCAGACAGCCTACATAATAAGGATAATTATTATTGTTTAAAAAAACAATTCACGGGCTGCCATGAATGTGTACGAATGGATATGCAGCTCTTCTCAGCAGTCACAAGATATTATACACAGCCTCTGTGAGAGTTGAGTTCTCTAACACCAGCCTGATTTGAGCAGGCTGCGTTTTTAGATGTAATATTACTGTCTTTTGCCCAGGCAGACACAGGGGATTAGAGGCTTCAGGTATAAATGGAGCACTCCTCAAATAACACACACACATAAGTGCGTCCAAACACTGCCTGCGTTTTGTAAATCCCTAGTCAAAACAGCTTTCACTGACCCGTCTTAACTTAAGCAAGAAAATCAGCTGTAAGATTGAAATGTAAAAAAGGGCCTTTTTCATCTACTGAGACATTTACTTTTAAAATGTGTCCAAAGGGAGATGTCAATCATAATCCGGATTTGGTTTTCATTGGTCATTACCAGAAAAATGTATTTGGAGTCTTTTCTACTATTCTGAGGATTTTTCTGTATTTGATTATGGCTCCTAGGGCACTTTACATTTTGATTGGTCAGCTGTGGCTTTCTTTAGGTCAAATATTTTTGATCTTTAAATTGGATGTTCCAACATTTGCCATGCTAACAATTTTATGTTTCTTTGGAGATTTTGATAATTTAAAGATCTCAATATTAAATCATAAGTATGTACCAGCATTTGTCTTCACAGCTAAGGCTCGTTTTGTTCCACAAAATGTCTTTACTAACATACAAAGAATTATGAAATGTTCTCTGAGTTTTCAAAACATTTTCAGTTTATCTTGGTTATGGGGCGTTGCAGGACTACAGAAATTATTGAAATGCTTATGTTTAGAATGTTCCTCTTAATCATCTCAAATCATGAGACGTCCAAATAAAATGTTTCAGAGAGAAACTTTGAGTCAACAATGCAAATAATAGAAATATAAATTTTGGGCTAAAGCAAGAACTTTATTAAGACCAGTTAACTCTTGAATTAACATTATATTAACAGCACAACAAGAATGATCACATTAGAAGACCTTGACAAAATGTTGCGCCGACATTCTGAACAACGAGTTGTTGCTTCAAGATAAATAAATAACATTTAGAGGGGAATCTGTCAGTGGCACATACATTATTGAGTTAAAATCAGGTGACTGTGGTTTTCTCCAGTGTTTTCCCTTTGAGAACTTTTACGTTAAGTGCGCAATGCTCTTTGGAAACGACTTATTTTCAATTGATCAACGTCCGCAATAGCCCGGTGGCCTGATTAAAATGACTCCGCACAGAAAAGAAAAAATGTAGTTTAGTTTGTCCAAATGCGTTCCTCACAGTTGTTTTGTTCCTAAGCCCAACAGAGGCGCCTCGCGCGTGCGTCATTTCACTCCAGAGCGCAGTGTCAGTATCTCACTCCGGACTCGGTAGTAGCGACAAGAAATCAGAAGGCGAGCCGCACTGACCAGACGCGCTACTCTTCAGAGCTCAGCAGCCAAACTTCAAGCACCTTCGTGCTGTGTTTCTGTTTCTATTTTTCAGGTGGGACGGCATCGCCACCGATTTCCTCAACAACGCGATTAATACTTACCAAAAAGTTAAAGTCACTATAACGGACGTCAAATCCTCGCGGGACTTAATTCAGGTTTATTGTTTGCCTTTGAAAGAAGACTAGCAGTTTTCCACTCTTCAGAAGTGATTTATTTAACCGATTTCAGCATTAATCAAAGTTTCCAAACTGCACGCACTAGTTATTCCGCGTTGTTATTTTGAAGACTTAACTCAGCGCTGGCTGGTCTCACTACACAGGTTAACACGCACGAATCGCGCCACGCTTCTGTTTAGCGAGGCAGCGATCGCGCTCTGTTCCCTGAATGCCTGATGTGAAAACCCCTGTGGTTTGAAGGGTAATCGAGAATGAGCACGGAATTGGAGCGCGCGCTTCTCTCAGAGTCGAGCGCGAACTTTCCTGGGCTCCAGTGTGCGCGCTTTCCGTTAACGTCAGAGAAGTTGCACAACGCGCTTCAACGTACTGCTCAACGGCTTCCGAAAGAGCAGTTCCATCCACTGTCTCCAACGTATACTACGCCAAACGCCACCAATGTCTTTGATCTCCGTGCAGACTCTCAAAAGTCATTCTCAGCACGCCAACAAGCGCCAGCTCTTACCCGTACGCCACCTGGTCATACCCGCTCGGACTGGCTGCTGATGCGACCAGTACACATCCGGAAGGGCTTTATCTGAGAAGACCAGCGGATCTGCTGGCGGCCGGTGTGCGAAAACACGAGTGCTCGGATGACCACACGGAAGCACGAACGCTCACGCCGGGCATCCTCCGTGCACTTTCTGCACGTGGGTCGGGCAGGCCGATTGATCGCGGTTGCGTGCGGCAGGGCTCGATTTTCAGCACCGCGGCGCAGGGGACAGCGCCAGCGCTGATGCAGAGAAGCGCCCGGTAAAAATTCGCCAAGTTACAGCTGAAAAGAACAAGAGCCGCGAAGGCCTGGGATTCAACGCCTGCAGGAACAGGTCAGAGCATGGGTTGGCATCTATGTGTCTTTGGTGGAGCCGGGATCATCACACTGAAGAGGCTCAGGATTGGAGGAACCAGATCATGCACAGTCAAATAGCATGGTGTTTGACCGAGTCCTCATGGAAGAGGCAGTCAAGGTGACGTGTGATCTCTATGTTAGTGTGTGTGTGTGTGTTGTGTGTGTGTGTGAGACATTGTGTGTTTGCCATTGTTTTTAAACATTTCCACATTCTTTTGACTCCAGTCTGGATCTGTTGAGTGTAAAATTATTCAGGAAAGACGTTTTTGAGAGAGTTCATCCAGACTACTGAACTGATGGAAACCTCTAACCTCGGCCTTATCCAAAAGGCAGTTTTTTCTGGAAAATGCCAAATTAAGTTCAACCAGCTATAAGAAGAATGTTTTGATCAAATAATTAATACGATTATTTGGTGTTTTACCATTTCTAACTAACTGTTCTTTAAAATGGTAGAGAAACTCAAACGAAAGAAATAAATTCGTACATACTGAATATAAATAAAGAATGGCCCCTATCAACATACTAACTAAAGTGAGAATAGCATTACGTGGAAAATTAGGGATGGTTTGACTGCCCTCATATCGTCCAGTTAAAAATATAACTAAATAATAATATTAATAAAAACATTTTCTTTATTTATAGCCAACAAAGCAAAATCTAAATGTCGTCTTCTTCGGGGATCTGTCAGTAAGGCAGTGTAGAGAACCCTGTTGGTCTTTTTATTTTTAGTGTTGGCTCTCCTTTTGTACCAAACAGCCCCAGTTGCTTTCCCCCTTTCTCCACTTATCTGTAAGAGTCAACTACCAGTGTCACAGCCCTGCAGAAAAATCTTTGTACAGTCCCAGTCAAGTTACTGGCTTTAGCAGAGCTAAAATCAATCTGTAATTTTTTTTTTTTTTTTTTTTCCCCCTTGGTGCACAGTGCTGTGCACTAACTCTTAGCCCCTCAACCCCAACCTGGCCACGGGCAGTGTGACTAAACCATCTCACTTGCTCTCTTATCTCTTCCCATGGTCCTAATCTGGCCTTTTTAAAAACACATTTGCTCCCATTTGTCCCCCGTGTGTGTCAAAGGTAATTTCAGGAGGTGGTATAATTGACTCAAAACGGCCATTGGTGCTGTGGTGCAGGGAAGAATCGGAAGGACTGGTGTTTCATCAACTGTAACGTCAGTTAGATATTTGCCTGGTGGAATCTATTATCGTCTCTAATTTTAGTTCTGGATTGAGAGTTAAATCATAGGTTACATAACAATTGAGCTTGTACAGTTTGCAGAAGAAGAAGCGATGACAGGCAGCCACCTCACTCTTACTTTCCTCTCCTCTTTGCTCTTCGCTCTCTCTCTTTGACTATTTGTGTAGGCTGGCTCATTCTGTGTTTGTTTTTGTTTTTGTTTTTCAGCATTCCACGTTAGACTGCTGAGGAAGTCGCGGCATTCTTTTGTACCGTCCTTGCTTTGTTGTACTGCCTGTCACCTCATGTCGCAGTCTCGTTTGCCTGTCAAACTGAATCCACAAACTAAAAAAGCACAGAGCAAATAACAATGTGAGTCAAATGAGCGTTGCGCCGACTCAGACCTGCATCGGCTACACTTCATGGCACTATTCAGACAGTTCTTGCTTTCTGTCGATCACACCAGCAGCATCTTGTATAGCTGTTTGGTACATTAATATTTGGTGGAATTTATATAGCGGCAGCTCAGTGCTGGCATCTGTTTATAAAGCTTTGTGGTAGGTCAGTCTGTTTTGATGCAGGTTCCGTATGGAGGGATTAAAGTGATTGACCATGCTACTCAAAGTGCCTGCCTGTTAGCATTTCTAAATAAAGATGTTTTGAGGTGAACAAACGTCTCACATTTCCTGTGAAGTTTACTATAAAGCCGAGTGTGAATTGAGCTGGTTGACAATATCTGAGCTGTTAACATGATATCTTATGGAAGATGACATGGCCTTTGGCATTTCATGTTGCATCTTATTCTGGACTGACCTACAAATTTGGCCAACCAGGACTGTACATTGTAGTTGTACACCAAAAAATACACTAGCATGGAAGATTTGGAATGCTACGATTTATTTTTCAAAATGTGTTTGTTTTTAGCGTCAGGTTGTTTAAAATAATAATTTAATATTTTAATTTGGTTAATAACTTAATTCCTGCAACAATAACAATAAAAAATAATACACAGTACAGCTGCAAAATGATAATACTAATTTAATTTTAAAAATAATATGTTTTTAAATTTAGTTCTTTAGTATTTTTTTGTTTAATGTAAAATTATTAATGACACTAAACGATTTATACTTTGTGGATTTAACCAAGAAAATGTAACTTCCTAATTCAACAATAATAATAATAATAATAATAATAATAATAATGAAAAAAAAAACTTAAATGCTTGAGGACTTTTGCCTCCTCATTTCAGAACACCACTGCAGTCCGCTGATATTTATATATTTAATATTTATTATAGTTATTTTGTTTACATGCCTAAAAAAACCTTGATGCTTTCACGGTGTCACATGTTGTAAGCTCAGTCAAGTTCAGTCGCAATTGCCAATTCACCAGTTCTCACCTTACCAGTGACTAGTTCTTTATGTACTAAGTTGTTCAGCCTGACAAGACCAATCACCATTTTACATGGTAAAATGCTTTTATCTGAATTCCAGCGTTCTTCAGCATCATTGTCTCACGTTAATTGCAAGTAGTTCCTGTTTGCGTGCTAAGCTAATAGGGGTGTTCAGAGCCCTCTGTTGGGATTCCTGCTCGTTTATTAATTGGATCCATTCTGCTTCCATTAGGACCTGAATAATTCATAAAGCGGTTATTAAGCAGAACAGTGTTTAAGCCAGAGAGAACACGCTCAAGCAGCCTCGACCGTGAGCTTGATTCGACAGAGAGTTTGGCGTGTGATGAAGTGCGTCAATGGGTGGGTAACAATGATCGAAAGCGCCGAGATTCGTTTATCTCGTTTTAATCGCTACGTGAATTGACTTTCCATCTCAATTAGTATGATTACTCTTAGATGGGATAAAAAGGATCACGGCCTAGTAAAACACTCTCAAATCCTGTTCAGTCATCTAAATCTGCATAACTGAAGACTGATCATTGGTTTAAAATGACCTGCTGAATAATGAGGATTGGACAAGAAACTACAGCAGGCAAAGTCATCGTCTGCTCTCTCTGTCAGTCTCACCTATTGACCTGCCAGTCTTAAGTAATTATTCTCAATGACAAATTGTGCGGCAATGCAAATAATGGCGATGCAGCTGTATACTTTCCTGTATTTCTGGTCTTATCTCGATCACTATATTTTATCATTATCTCTTTCCAGTAGAATTAGCATTAAAGCACTGAGTTCTGGAGTCATCACGAATAGCTAATAGCAACCCCCAGCACACAGGGCGTGGCCCAAAACAGTGTGCACTCCCACATCTGATGGTTCTGGAACAAACAGAGCTCATGGCGGTATTATTTTCCACCACCACACGATGCACGTTGACCATTTTATAACATAGAAGGAAAGCCAGAATAATGCTGTGGGGAAGGATTTGTGCTTATGTAAGTGTCAAAATAATGAAAAAGCTGATTTGTTTTCCGACCTGAGGTCATCAAAGACAGTGCGAATTAGGTGAAAGATAAGATAGTTCAATTTATCAAAGCAAGAGAGATGATTTTTCCCCATGGCTTGGGCAAGAGAGGAGAGTGGCGATACTGGGAGAGGGCTGAGGTTGATGGGAATGGAGTTTTACACAGTCCATCTGCCGCTGTCATGGAGATTTTAAAGGCCAAACGGATGGAGGAACCGATAGATGTAGAGTCAATTAGAGGACCTCTTTTCCCTCAGTTTTAGCTGAGGCTTCCAGAAAGAGAATAGCGTAGACCCACCATGATGTTGCAAAGTGCTTTCATGACAAAACTCACGGCGGACCAGTACTGTAGAGAGTATGCATAAATAACTTCTTTCCTAAAATGCAAGACCTTGTGTGAACATTAAAGCTTGACAAGCCTGATTGTTACATTATTTACCCACATAAGCCTGTTTTGTGGTTACTGGGTTTCCAACACCAAAACAAAAGATGCTTAGGTTTTTTGTACAAAATCAGTTTGAATGTTAAAGTCTTTTGAACACACAGTGTTAGACTGAACAATGTTTTTAAGTTTATAGCATGCTTTGCTTATGTAGTATGATTATTTAAAAATGATTAATGCATTTTCATTTTACTGGCTTAATTTATTCTGCTGTTGATGTAGTTGCCTGTTAGCTGTTAACATGGTTCAGAGTTCACATTTTTACTGAATTAGCAATTGTTGATCTCACTGTTTTTGAGATCTGTGTGTAAAGTATGTGCATCTCATATATAAGTTTGTCTAGGCAAACAATAATGCAAATCCAAACTTGATGAAATAACCAAGGTTTGTGTTTTTAAGTGCATTAGTTTTAATTGTTTGTATTAAATTAGCATTGACTAACAGGTTGCTTTATTTTAGAAGGAGTCAGTTTAGGTGTTTTCACTTTATTTAAGTTTAGTTTTTTTACATCGTAGTGAGTCTGAGTCTGCACTAGGGGTTGCTTGTTCTTTATAATTGCCTTCTTGTAGGCGTGAATGTTTGTAGTTTGTGGTCATAGATTGCCTGTGCACACACCTCTGGCCTTCTGCTGGGTTTGAATGAACAAGTTGATCATTGCTCTTTCTTTTTCTCTCGTTCTTGTTTTTGGCTTGTGTGCCCTGTCTCTTCTGCCTCCTGTTATCATTAGCGAATGACTACATCTCACCCACGTCAGTACTCTGCTCTCATTAGAACACAAATTCATAAAAGGGTCATATGATGTTGCTAAAGAACATTATTTTGTGTATTTAGTGTAATGCAATGTGTTTATATATATATATATATATATATATATATATATATATATGTGTGTGTGTGTGTGTGTGTGTGTGTGTGTGTGTGTGTGTATAAACACCTTATGTCTATATTTGTGACTGAAGAAGCAATAAAAACAACAACTATTACTTTATGCTGCTCAGGCAACGTTTGAATAGTAAGAAGCAAGTTCTTTTAATAAGAAAATGCAACACTTAAGGTTATGAGTCAAGCTCCAGACTTTCCTTGCAAAATCGGAGTGCATCACTTTTGTCTCCTTCCATGGCCTGCTCCCAGGTTTTGGGGTCAGCCACTCTGAAATCACCGCTGAACACACTTTAATATTTGTGTTGAACTGTTGTACTGTCTACAACACTGTAAAACTAAAATTGTCCATTGACTTGTTGAATCTAGAATTTTCCATTGGCCCAATTAGTTTCTGCACTGCCCAGGACAATTTTTCTTTGGACAACTGATGCCTCAATTAAAGACAATACATTTAATTGGGCCAATGGGAAGAATTTTAAATCTGCGAGTCACTGGAAAAGATTGGGTTGGAGGACTAAAATATTTTTAGTGAACTTGGCTGATTTCTAGTCGTGTCCTCTTTTTGAAAGTATAAACACAGAGCAGTTTGGCTTTCACAAAAAGAAACACAAGGTTATCGCTTCAAATTATAAGGCTCTATCTGCATTCTGAGCAGTTTTGAGATATTAAGCTTCAAAGTTTTTTACATTCCACAGACTTGTGAGAAGATCCCTTTTTGTTTTCTAAAACTAAATTTTGTGTCAAAAATGTACACAGCTTACAAAAGAAATATCCTGCGTAAATAAAGATGTCACAGAATAGAGAATATGTAATTAACTCCTTTTTGACAAAATGCCAGATACGTTATAATTATAAGGCGGCGAGGTGTGTACAAGTCCTGATTTTTAAAAAGTATCTCTTTGGTTTTCAGATTTTTGGAAACTTTGAAACTTTAGGGATCTTATCTATGCACAGCTTGTAACACTCCAAGAGAAAGGAAAACTGAAACGCATCATATGATCCTTGCCCCAAACCTCATTGCCTCAATATTTTGCATGCCGTTTTCAAATGTTTTGTAGACAAATCATATAATTTCTTAACAGATGATCAGTAATGATTACATCTTAGTAATGATTGTGGCAGTATGAGCGTGTTTTGTGATGGGAAAATGTTTTAATGTTTCTTTTGTTTTTAGAAAATTGTAGATAATTTTAGTAACTGTATAATTCCCATACTATGTATTGTGTGTCCAAAAATTATCCTGGTGGTGTAAATTTTATTCATTAGTGCTATACAAGTTGCGTAATTAAAACTGTGAGTGTTTTAGAATGGCTGACTGATTGTTGTGAAATGAGAGGCATTAATCATCTTTAGCCTCACCCGATTAGCTATTTTGCTCTTTGTATCAACTCTATGCAAACAATTAGAAATTCTATCAAATGAAGCACTGCAACCAGCTATATCGTGGCCATAGCTTGCCCGTTTAAATTTCTTTCTGTTTATGTTGCTTTACCTTGTTCTCTCGCTATTCAAACCCCAAAACAGCAATTACCAAGCGAGGAGCGGTTTCATTACTGATGAGTCTGTAAAGTTGTCTACTGTTGTTGCTGCCGCTGGCGCCGATAGATATTAGATAATCTACTTAACACGCGAGCGTCCGATTCAAGGTAGCCAGAGCGTGTCTGACTATGCCCTTGGAAGTGACATATGCTCCCATCTGTGCTAAGTGCCTGGCTGTGCATCGCGCTGCATTTACTGCGCTGAATCACGTCACTGAATCAACAGCGGCTTTGGCGGTTTTCACGAGATGACGGTCTGTTTTGCGTGGATGCACAGCTTTGTCATATTGAAACTAAATGAAAAGACAGAGTTGGAGGCATGAAGCAAATGTTAGACAAGGCAACTCTCCACACTTTTGAATTTACCCCTTGTTTTCACGGTACAACCCAGGCAATTCCCACGTTACTGTGCAATGCCGGTTTGCAACCCATTTTTAACCCAATACTTTACGGAGAAAAAAAAAAATCTCTCAGGCGCCTGCTTGAATGAATATCGCTCTCTCTGAATAAAATGCAGGTTCAAATTTTATCTGTAAGAAGGAGGAAATGCTTTTTTTCATGTGTTGCGTTTTCTAAGTGGTACATTTCACTCTGTTAAACTCTCATACTGTTTTATGGGTGTTATCGGTCTTGACCTGTCAGATTGCTTTTAAAAGCTGAGCGAAAAGTTGAGGAGAGCCTTGCTGAATGTATAGTGGCTGACAGTTCTGTGAGTACACAACTTTTGCAGCAGAACCCCGTGTGGTCATGTGT
The DNA here is from genome assembly GCF_018831695.1 of Puntigrus tetrazona. Taxonomy (NCBI): domain Eukaryota; kingdom Metazoa; phylum Chordata; class Actinopteri; order Cypriniformes; family Cyprinidae; genus Puntigrus; species Puntigrus tetrazona. Next base: position 2,341,112 of record NC_056703.1, on the reverse strand, counting down.
TCTGCACAATGTACCAAAAAGTGAGAGTTTGTATTAGACAGTGATTAGAAATGAACTTACAGTGGATTAGAAGTGGATTTAGCTGTAGTTAAACTGTCTTTTAAGAATTTTGAAAGTAGCCTATTAGCAATACAATGTGTAAAGACCAGAGGAATGGTTAAAGTCTTACTTCCTGTGCTAAACAAGAGAGTCTTACAATAAGCTGAAGAAGAGAGAGGCGAGAGTATTTCCAGTATTTTTATTATGCTCAATGGTAGTTTTATATTATTTTGCCTGTTACTTTAAAATAGCTGTCTATAGGAAAACGTGTTGACTAGCAAAATATAAATTTAGCTATGCACGCTAAGGGAGTGATGCTAACTGGCTAATTTCTGATCACTCAGCTGTTTCTCATTCTTGAAACTCGGCTGATTGGGGAAAAAAAATTATTCATCAGAGAATCCTGAAAATAAAGTATCTGAATTGCCCCAAAGTAATAAACATGAAACTATTTTTAACGTTGATAATAAGAAATTTGTTGTTGAAAAATCTGATTTGGCATCACCAAATTAATTATATTTTCATACATTTTTAAGTATATTAAAATAATATTTCTCAATATATATTTTGTATTTTTTTATTTTAGTCATGCCTATTAACTTTTAGAGGTGCATATGACGGTAGAAAGCAATTTCTAGAAAGCAATAATTCACAGTCAAAGTGAGTTTGGGACTATATGTACAGTATACAGTTCATTGTGATTTTGAAGTGCAGCTAGGCTGAAAAATAATGAATCCTAAAGAAAGGCAGAAGGAAGCGATGAGCACCGTCCCTAAGGCATATGTTTTTCCCCTATTTCTTAGTATTTGGAAGCTGTACCGTTGTTCTCTAGTGCTGTTATGTGACAGTGTACTAAACAACGTGTTTAAAATCTAAATTTATACTGGCCAGTAATATTGCTATTGGTATTTAATGGAGTGTGCGTCTTTATTTCTTGTCTTCACTGCGTTGCCACAGTTAATGGAACAATAAACAAGCAAATTAAAATATTGGCAACCTAGGTGACTCAAATGCTCTGTGATCCTCAAATCTCTTTTAAAATGAGAAATAAAACGTCTCTCTTGTTTTTAGACTTTGTATTATAAGCTCCTTTTGGGCATGTTTGCAAGTTTTGACTTGATCAGCAGCTGAAAATGAACATACTGTATGCAGTAAACCTTCTCTGCAAACAGAGATAACACGTATATATTTATCTCACCTACCTTTGCTGGCTTCAAACTTTTCAAGTGAGATATTATTTTCATGCCTCCCTGGAGGCATGCGCTCTTGACCTTTTCCTTTTCTGAATGGGTCTTGGAAGTGAACCCTCTGCCCTTCCTTCCGCACAATATGAGTCCTCCATCCAGATTTACAGAGAGCGAGTAACATGTGAAGGCTTGTGATGAACTGATGTGCAAATAGAAAAGCATGAGAGGGAAGATAGAAAAGCGAGCTTGGAGATTTATCACATGAGGCAGAATGTTTTAAGATTTGCTCTTTTATGGCAGGTTTAGTGCTCTGATCAGCCTAGAATCTTTATGTAGATCTTTAGCATCATCAATGTGTTTAGCGATAAGCTAATCTGACAGATGGAAGGCTAAGATGTGTTCAAAAAAATTGCCTCCGCGTCGAAGAGTGAGTTGTCTTTTTCTTGACATTTTTTTAAGTGCGTACTTCAGACCTACTTTTCTTTTTACTGTTAATGGTGTTTCTAGGTCTGAAGTCTTCAGGGTAGTGCACATATTGCAAAGCTTTGCAGGCTGTTCGAAACTGTCCACAGATCCTGTGGTTTAGGACACTGAAACTGCGACAGAAGAAGCAGTGCGTTTGATTAGTAATCCTCATAAACTGGATTACAGTGATTTTTATGGTATCTCTTTAAACTTCAACCTGAAAAAGTCATCTGCAGATTCAAGGTGGTTCATCTTTAATCCCCCTTAGTATGTACAGTATTATAGAGATACCTGTGCGGTTGTGCTATGTTAACAGCAGGTTGTAGATTCCATTAATTTGCAGCTGTGATGATTGATATGCCAAAAGGAGATAGAATAAGCCAGATAAAGCCAGAGGATAGGCCACATCTGTAGTCAAATCTCTGGGTTATCATCATTTTTAATGAAATATCACAAATGAGATCTCTTCGACAATTCAATTGTACACTTACAATAATACAGATTTATTATTAATTATGTAGCTCTATAGTCTATTTTTAGGAACTCCTTTGGAAGTACTTGACTTGCTCTTTTTCTAAGTCATAAAATCCATGGGACTAACATGGCCCTCAAGTCAGTTACTCAACGTGTCAATGATCAAGCAAAGTCATATCGAAGCTATTTAAACATCACAAAAAGGATGATGTATAACGTAGGTCATATTAAGTAATATATCTATAATCTGTGTGTAAATGATGAATGATTTTGTTTGGAGTTATTCAAAGATAACTCAAGAATGTCAAATTATCTGAAACACCTAATGTAAGTTAGATACTCAGCTGTAGTTTTGCTTCACGTTTCACGTTACATACCATGTGTAAATAAATTAGTACTTTTTTAATTAGGATATAATCCAATTTTATGTTTAATGTTACGCAGTATACAGAGTTTTGTTTAAGCTACTTCAGTGTGACATGCCAGTTGGGCTTTGTTATGACAGTTTCACTGCTGTACTTGATGGCAGCATAATAACTCTCAAGCTAGTGGTAAAAATGACATTACTGCACTGTAAAAAATCTGTAGTTATTTCCCCAAAATTGGCAGCTGTGGTTGCAGAATTATTGTATAAAATACAAACTGTAAACACATTAACGTCAAATCCTGTAAATTGTACAGTGTAAAACTGTAAATTTCAAGCAAATACATTCAAAAATAATGATGGTAAAGAAAGCCATGAAGAATCAAAGCCCGTCACAAGTAGCTTACTTACAAGCGAAGTATATTATATATAAAATGGGAAGTCATTCATGCAAACAAAACACCATCATGGTAACAGAAGATGCCCCAAATGTATAACTAATAACAAAGCTATTAAAAGACACTTGATTGTTTCAGCAAAATACTTTTACAATGAGTTTCTTGCAGAAATTCAAAATATCAGTTGATATTATACACTGATTTGATCATTTAGTTCTGTTTACATCTAAAACTATACAATTAATACTATTTTTTAATACTAGTAAGAACATTACTGTTACTTCTATTAACAGTATTTTTTTCTCATATATTTTTACAATTTTGATTAAGGTACATTCTTTTTTTGCAATTATGCAATATTGGGGCACAAAACTTGCATATATAGCACCTTGAAGTCTTTAATATTATTTGTCCTGAACACCGAATACAAAACTCATCGTACAATTTGTGTTTATTGATAAATATGCTATATACAATCCTAATTTGTTTACTCAGAATAACCAGTAAATTGTAAACAGAGGTCAATTAAAAAGATACATTTAGCTCCATAATGGTGTAGTTACAGCATCTGCCAGCATCACTATTGCTAACCACCAAACATATTTTGGCTGTTTCCACCATTCTGATTTATAATCCTTTGTATCCTTTCAGCGTTCATTTCATTGTGATGAATTTGCGTGTAGAATGAGTAAGCAGACCCGTCAGTGTTAAAGCTGTGAGGTCATTGTTAGTCATCGCCGACTCTTGTCACCGCTCATTGTTATATCCAGTCCTTTGAGTCTCGTTGGCGTCTGGTCAGATCTGAGCAAGGGAATAAGTTATTACAGTTCTTATCAAGAAACTCATCTGTCTGCAGGGCTCAGCACAGAAATGTCAGGTGTGTCCTTTGCCTCTGTGATGAAGAGACACTGGCTTATGGTTTATTCACTGAAGCCCTGTCAGGCAGCCCTCATTTTCCATTCTCTGCTATCTCTGCCTGTGTCCTTCTTTGCTTTTGAGAGTTATCTTGCGAAGCTTGAAGAAATGTTTAAACAGGTGTTTTGATTCTGGGAGGCTGTGATTGAGTCTCTGTGGGACAAATCATAGGCATTAGCCATTTATTAATAAGCTCCTACCGACTTGAATGGTGAATTGTGAATTTTTGATTGTGTTTAAAGAGCGTCTTTTATGCTTCCTAGTAAAATGTCATATATTTAAAAAACACATTTGTGATCCTGTGCCACAAAACCAGATTTTCTAATTTTCATCAAATCTGGGATCAGGGTGCAAAAAAAATCAATATTGAGAAAATTGCCTTTTGAACATCCCAGATGATGCTTTTAGCAGTGCATATTAATAATTAAAACTTAATTTTTATATATTTACAGTAAATGTACAAAATATCTTCATGATACACTGATCTATAATATCCTAATGATTTTGTCATAAAAAGCAAAAATTAATTTTGACCCATTCAATGTATTTTTTGGCTCTCTCTATATATAAATATACCCCAGCGACTTAAACTGGTTTTGTGAATTAAAGTCACAGTAATATCATACTACACTTACACACATAACACACTATACTAACTACATTTGGGTACACTATCTGCTGCACAATGCACATTTACTGACATTGAGCCTGCAGTGTATTTTTAATATCATTGATGAGGATTGTATGAATTTTTTAGAATAATATTGGTATTTAAATGCAAGATATTTAAATATACGGCATTCTATCCATAGTATGTGTTGGTGATTTGAAAAACTTCCATTGTAAGGTGTAAGTTATTGGGTAACAAAGAAGGCAAGCCAAGTATCGATTGACCTGATAGTGGTGAGAGGTTCTCGGATGTCACACAAATTGAGTATTATTATTGGAACTGGTTTTCCTTTTCACAGTCATGAAAATATCTCAAATCCAGCAGACCAAAAATAGTCCTGGAGCTGGATATGTCCAGAATATATGACCTAAAGTAACCTCACTGCATAAATGTGTAGCTATGATTTTCTTAAGTGTAGTAGTCCTTGTCTGATACAAACAGTTGAAAACTCAAAAATCTATATAGAAACTTGTTGCCTTAAACTTCACGTTTTCTGTAATTTTTTTGATGTAACACATCTGAAATATCCAAAACTGCTTGTCAAGATCATGTTTCCTTCCATAAATTTGATATTGTTTATTGTACTGCTTTAGCAGTATTTTCCAACAGCTTAATGTTCATGCATATCTATAGTAAACAAACTTTTACCAAACTTTCTTTTAGCTATTAGACAGTACTCCATTCTTTGATCTATATTGAGCACTGCTTTTCTTATTTGTAGCTAAGAAGTCAGACCTACTACAGCTGCCATATTTGTAAATATATTGCTAAGTAGTAAGTCTCTTTTCCTATGATATCTCTGGTAGGTTAACTAGTTAGTGTTTGAGGCTTGATGAAATGATCAAACTGACACATCTAAAGCCTATTATTTAGAAAATACATTTTGAACCCTCGTACTCTTTCTCAGAATAGAATAACAGACTCATCTGCTGTACATCCACACACAGCACCTGGGTCTCCTATTCCATCTCTCTTACTCAGCGGCTATAAACTCCCACATACTGTCTGTTATGCTTAAGAGATCGCTCAGCATTGTGTGCTAGCTGTCCGGCTGTTGTTTTACACTGGTGTTGTTATGCGCTGAGCCCCGTTTGGTCAGTGCCATTCAGAGGCTGCAGATGAAATGCACTCCACCTTCAGTTTCACAGGTTTGGTGTCATGTTTTAGCCCCCTGCCTACCTTTGCTCAAAGTGTTTGGCGTGCAGTTTTAAACCAGGTTACACATGCCATTGTTCATAATTCATACAATAACAACGCTTTTAGAAAAAGCAGCACTGAATGTGTTGTTCTGCTCCCAATTAAACATTTATGATGAGTCTATGTAGATCCATGTAAATGACCAACCACGGGAACTTCTCCTGTGGCTTGAGCCAGAGGATTTCATTCACTTAGGTAGCTCTGTCTGCTTATGCATTTATGCCAGTGAGTGCTTTTGATCTTGATTGAGAAGCTTTCTGAAGATCGACCGTTTAGTATATGTCTCTGATTGTTACTCATAATCTTTGTTGTATGTCCTCTGTCTCTTGAACATTTGAAATCCAGTATCATGAGCTATAGAGAGATCAGTGGATCTCATTCTTATTCTCTCTCTGCTTGCTGACTCAGTCTTTCAATACCCGTCTCTCTCTTTATTCTTTTTCTTCCTGTCCTCCTCTGTGTACTTTGAGGAAGTCCAAAACCAGAGTTACCAAATACTGTTGGAAATACTTCTAAGTGATTTGATCCAACTTTCTAAGGGACTTCAAATCTGGTGTCTGTCTGGGCCTTCTGCTCAGTGCATGGAGGTGGTGTCTGTATCTGCGATGCACTGAAAAAACAACTCCCCTCAGCCCCCACTACTGGGGCATCCAGCTGTCCCTATAAAGCATATTAAATGTCAGAGATGGATGTCTGTGGACACCTTCTACTGAGAGAGCAGTACAGGGAGGTGGTGGGATTAGTCTATACATAACAGAACCAGTGCAGAGACCTGCACTGAGTCAGTAAAGATCTTTTATAGGACTTATTTTGGCTCCACAGGCCATCAGACTCTTCTCCTGTAGTCAAATCACTGGGCAGTCTCGAGGAGGAAAATTACAGCAAGATTGCTTGGCTTTTACGTAATAAGGCTCGTAATTTCTGCTCATCAATGTAAACATTGTCGTCTTAGAATTTTTCGTGATCAGCCATTATAATTAGTTTGCAAATGTTAAATTTAATCCTTAAATGATTTAATTATATTTATTATGCTCATATAATTATATTATAGATTTAGTTAGTAATAGCCAGCATTACTTTGTTGTTTATATGCTATATATACCATATATATAAGCACACACACACACACACACACACACACACACACACACACACACATATATATATATCTAAGATTTTATTTGCAAAAACATATTCCGCTCAAGTTTTTAGCAGTTAGGCTATTTTGATTTGGTAAGAAATAAAAAAACACAGCTAACTAACACAATGAAATGCAATAAAAAACCTGCTGCCTCAAGAAATCTGTTTCATAAATAAACACTTGCAAATAAACATACATTACACACACGTAATATTTTCTGTTTTAGTTTACAATAGATTTTTGTACTTTAACCTACTGGTATTTTATTTCTTGTTTACTTGCCAAGCAACATTTCATCTTCATTTAATCATGGGTTTCAATTATTAAAAACAATTGTAATTCTTGTCATTTTAGTTTACGTATCAATGTTTGTCCCCTTTCTTTCAGTATTCTCAATATTCAGTTGATACTAAAAACCAGCCAGTTGAGCTTATGTATAATTCTAAACTGTCTAAATAAGTTAAAATAAAATGCTATAATAGATATATAATGTACAGTGTGTGAAATGCAATATTATTTTTTGCTAAAGATTTCATTTTGATGTTTTAAGATTAGGTTTCTAGATTTTTAGATTTTTAGATTAGATGAACACAAAGGAATAATGTGGAAATTGCAATGAAAAGTGAAATGAAGAGAATGAAGACGTATTTATAGCCTGTTAATAGTAATTTGGAGACAAGATTTAAGATTTCGATGTGCAGAATCATTTATTTATTAATTTCTTTTCCTCCTCTTTGCTTCCTGCTTCTTGTCCTTATCGTCTGTTTCCTTGCAGGTAATCAAAACACAGAAGCTCGATGTCAGAGTCTGTTCTATGGGACATTGTTGAATCCCAGGTGTGGTTCACATTGATGTCATGTGTACACATGGGTGGACCTCGGGGCATGATGTGTGCCACCAGACCTGCTGGGCAGCATGGCTCAGGAGGGAAGACTCTTGGGCGTTCAGCAACATGGCCACACACACATTATTTGAGGTGGTGAGAGAAAATTGAGTGTAGGCTTGAGCATTGTGTTGACAGATTGAGTGGGAATGTACTGTAAGCCATTTAAAATTCTGGGTTATGTTGTAAAGTACTTTAAACATCTGTGAATTTTCCCTCTATGTGTTATTGTCGCTCAGTTTATTCTGTTTAAAATGACAGCCCCTAACGAGTGTAGAAATCACTGCAATGCCTCAGTGATTCCATTCACTAGCTGAGAACTTAGCTCTGCAGGGCTTTTTCTCTGTAGGTGCATTAACATTACACACACACACACACACACATATTTAGCATCTTTCCCTGCTATGCCCTCTTACACCTTCATCAATATCCTGTTATCATTTAAAAATGCCCAAGGACAGCTGTCTGCAATCAAAGTCAAACAGTTACCACTAAATGTACTAAATACAACATCTATTGTAACTTACAAATTTAAAAATGTATCACCAGGGGATTTATATTGCATGTCTAAAGTTTCCATTCAATATGAAGAAGTTTTTTTTTATTATGTATTTCACGTATATGTAAAACTCACTGCATTGAGCAGAAAAGTGAAGCCAGCAACAAAGAAGAAGACAAAATACAGCTAATTAAAAACAGCTAAATAATGCTTACTGTTAGAAGGATATATTCATATTGTGCATTTAATAAAAATAGCCCTTCAAGGCCCAAGTCATTTTCCATATTTTGCTCTTTTGAATGTAATATTCTAACAGAATGTGCTATTTCAAGTTCAAGGTGTCTTTATTTCAGAAAACAAATGGCTTTTTTTTAAAAAGTAAAATTTTGCTAATTAATGTTATGCTGGTGAGTTGTAACCAGAATTGATGATCAAAATTATCAACACTTGCCCCTTCAAAAATTCAATCATATTACTGTTACACCCCTATGGACTCTTTTGTGTGTGTTTTAATTCCTCATGCCATGTGTGACCTAGTTTCTGTCTTCCGTTAATCATGTCGATTTCTGTAGGTGTGTGTCGTTAATTGTATTAGTTATCATATAAGTTGCTTTCCATCCAGTGTTAGTTTGTCATGCTCGTCTTTATTATGCGTGTAGTATCTGATCTTCTGTGTGGAATAACCTGTGTGGATTATTAGAAGATTTTTTGTGTTTTAATGAGTGCTGTTAATCAAGAGTTAGTGATTCCCAACCCAGCTTCTATAGTAGTAGAAGTTAGCGGGGCCACGACAATATAACCCTTTGTGTTCAACAGAAAAAAACCTCTACAGGCTTGGAGACAACAAGATCCTGGCTGCCTGTAAAATCAGTTGTAAAACCTAAACTGCATGAACTCAAACACAGAGATTTTCCTCATAACAACGCTGTTTAAAAATTTCGCACATTGGTTAATTCAACAACAAAAACAGTTTGTTTCTTCGAATTTGATTATGGATGACTCAGAGTAGCCTAATTACAAACATTGACAGTGATCTATTTGTTTTGGATTGGTGGTCAGTGGGCGTGTCCCAGCTGCAGAGTTTCTTTAGCGGGTCTATGCTGTTTTGGCGCAGAGTATGCTTGGCGCTGAAAGAGTATTTCAGGCACGCATCGGGCCCTGCTCACCACAATCTCTCTATGTCAGTATGATTGATATGACCCATTGAGGAACTATCATCCGAGTTCAGATGAACTAGCCAAATCCATATTACCATTTATCACACTCGTGTAATGCGCGAGGAATAGATAAGGAGGAAGTTTGTGTACTGGATTGTGTCTACACATGGCCATTTTGTGTTTAACGACATTGGTATTTTAGTGCTGTCAGGCGGCATTTAAGGTCATGAGACACTTTGAATTCTTTGCAGGGTCACCACCAATAAAGCGATGCGTTACATCAGTGTAACCCGGTCAGACAAACTATGAGGATTGTAGAAATGTACGACTCTGCTAGAGGTCAGAAAGCGGCTGCTTCATTAGGCTACAAGCAGGCGCGGGAAATCCACCCTCGTGCTTAGTCTGAATAGCAGCGAGGAGAATCGCATCTGGATTCTGGGAATCTGTTCGATGTTTTAGTGCGAAAGCGATTGTAAGATAAATGAAACTAATGAAGCATAAAAAATCACCTCAAGCCACAGACAAACCCGGTAGGAGGTGATGAACACAGCTTTAATTGATTTGTTGGTGAGCGTTCATCAGGGTTTAGATGCCGCGAGTAGTTGGTTGTGCTGCATTCTAGACTTGCGAATCTTATTGGTATTTCATTCAGGTCGAACATCACTAGAATCCTGGCCGGGTGAGTGAGTCAGTTATAGTCCCTCCTCTTCATTGCCTCAGCATTTTCCTTTAGTAATGGGCGTCCATAACTGATGTGTGAAATAAAGTGTGCAACCACAGTCTGAACTAGAAATTAAATATCCCACCCGCTAACAATAATCACTGTGTCACACAGGCTCAATTAAAGTACTGGATATCTGCTGCTGAGATTGTGCCTGTAAAATGTTACCCAACCAGTATGTCAATGTACTGTAAATTATTTTGTATGCAGTCATTATGAGGTCATATGCAGTCACTGTTATTAATGTTCAAGAGTTTTTTTGTTGTATGAAGGTCACATTGAACTACCATAACTTAGAATTAGTCAAATTGTGCAAAATAAATATGATATATAATTTAATTCCATATTCCATAAATTTTACACCTAAAAAGAAAAGGAATTGTTAAGGGAATGTTAAAGACGGTTATTAAATACTATGTATCATAAATGATATATATTTATTTACTTATGTACCTCTTATTTCAGGGTATTAAATTTCCACGCATACCTTTATATTCACCCGTGGACATTTTTGTAAAGCGATGTCGTGATTTATCAAAGTTTTTGTTTGCATAATATATGTGTACTATTATATATAAATACATATACAGTAAATATTAAAAAATAAGTTTTATATTTATTTATTAATATTTATATATAAATAACTTATTTAAACAGTATACACACATATATTATTTTATATTATTCTTAGTATTATTATTAGCATTTTACAGTCCAAGTTTCTAAAGTTAATATAAATGTAAATGTATGATATCAATTACAATGCATTAACATTGGAAAAAGTGAAGAAAAATATTTTCAATTAGACCTTACAGCATAGCTGATAGATTTGTGAATTCAGCGTAAAATCTGTTGACAATCAAAGAGTAAATCTGTTTTTGGGATCAGATGAGCGTAGAAATGCAGCTGTGATTTATGCATTGAATTCAGCAAAAACTCAGCTAGTTTTTAAACACTTGTGGCAGACATCACAGCTGTTTTTCATCTCATTTATATAAAGCTGAACTTTGAAACTTTTCAGCCCCTTCTTAGCTGTCGGTCGCAAAGTTACAGAGCTAGGAAGGTGGATGTGTACTGTTAGATTGTAGAGGAGTTGTGCTGTTGTGAGCATTTACTGAATACATAAACAGATTAGCTAGTACGATAATATACAAATATGTCTGTTCTCTCCCCAGGTGAATATCTCACTGGATGATGGGCGATCTTTGGAGCTTGGTCCATGGAGGTGCTGAGTATGCTCTGGGCATTTTATATCACCGGAGTGGACCGGAGTCTGCTGCAGAGTACAGCGGACTTCTAAAGGTAAAATATCTTGAGTCACAATTTGAGAACCTCTTTAAAGAGCCTGCTATGACTATAATACAATTATTTGTCTCAACTCAGGCGTGAGCAGTTTGGCATGTATTTCAGTCTAAGTCTTTTTTTTTGGATGGGAGTAGTGTGATGTGATTTGTTAATAAGATTTGCTCAGAAGTCATCAGTCAATCGGTGATTCAGTCAGTCAGTGATTCTCAGTAATGATATGGGTGAAAACAACTCATTTACTAGGTGCAAAGATTGCATGCCACCTGACATCCCTGACAGGAAAGTTAATCATGTTTGAAACTGCAAGTCATTGTGTTTTGACTGCAAATATTTTCATCTGTTCGCTTAAAACAAACACAAATGGTTTCAGACATATTTGACACCTGATTTTTTTTGTCTATTATGAAGTAGTGAAAGTGTTGCTGGGGTTGTGGGACTGCATTTAGTGTGTCTAATTAAATTTGTGGTGTGAGTATATTGGTTGAGGTGGCCTCTGTAAGCGGGAAGATGTAGAAACAAAGCGGCACTAAATCCAAAAAGCTGGCCTTATAAAAGATTAGTGAGCTCTTAACATTTTTGGCATCGGTCATGGACAGAAAGATGAAAGATGTTCCTCTTTCTCAGTCAGCCAGAGAATAGGTTAGGCTTTTTGGAAATATCCTGGCCTGAATCTTCAACATATCGTTCTGCTTTAATCTGTTGAGATGAATTGTTTTGTTGGTGTGTCAAGGCTGTGTTTTTATTTTGTTGTGCACATGATATTACCTTCCTAGGTCTCTGTCTCTCTTTATGACCTTGTAATGGCGAGTTATTCAGTGATTGTGCTTCAGTAATCACCTCTGTCCCACCAGAGCGGATAAATATTTTTCGTCACCTTTTTTTGGTAATGCAGCTCCGTGCTTCTGCATGTCCACAACCATTCATTTGTATTCTCGCTGCTTGGCTGCATGGCAAAAATATTAACAAAAGGGTTGATTTGTAATCGTCTCATGTCAGGGATGGTGTTCTTGTGCTAGTGATACAAAAAGTCAGACATTTTGTATCAGAAATTTCAGAAAAGTGAGACAAACACAAAATTTGAGATTTTGTTTGAGTTTTGTAGAATGTATTCCGGATCCAGAGCAATGTATCCAGAAAGCTGGTGCATCTGCACTGAAATGACCAGAATCATTCACCTGAATGCAGAAATGTACAGAATTTTGATATGACCAAGGTTATATCTATATACCAACCGTCAGGTTTGGTTGGGTATTATGGCGTTTGTGGTATTTGAAGCTCTGGTTGTAGATGCTGCAGCTATTCATTTTAGCTGCAGAGAGCATCTTTCTTCATTAATAGCCATTAAAAAATACATGATTACTCTGATATTTCATTGTGTTATATGTGGTAAGTATTTGCAGTGCCCAATTTCTTTTAGGTATGTAACTAGCTCCAAAATGGATTGTTGGGGATGTTTTTCCTAATCTGCATTTTGGCGTCACGGCTCAGTGTAGTTCTAAGTGCTTTGGATAGTATTTTTGTGTCATTAGCTAACTGTGACATTTTTGTCACTGTTGTTTTATCTCTAGAACCCGAGTTTTAAAATCAGGTCTGGACCCCCATAGAGCATATTATTATTACTATCAGTAGTAGTAGTGTATATATTTCTTACTGTTATCATTATGGTTTCATTCTGCATTCACACTCAGTGCATTATAAAACCTTAAGCATTTAATTTAGTAAGCTGTATATTTTGTATAATATAAAATAATGTAGATATTTTCTAGTCTGTTTTACCATTTGTACACAGTATAAATGGCTATATATGAAATATTTTTGGTATATACTATGCATACTGTATACCAATATACTATAATATATACTATATATTGTTTTAATTTTTCATTTGATGTACCTTACTGTACATTTATGTATATTTCTGCAACACTGTTATTACGTACTAAGTATAACATAATATTCCCCATGTAATTAAGCAAAAAGGCTTTGATAAACAAAACCTGTGGACCTGCAAATCTATACTACCCCTACTGAGTCCTTAACACCTGTGTATACATGGTATTTAGAGTACCTAGTATGTAACTACAGTGTAAGTAAACTTGGTACATAGTATCTACAGCTCTAATGTTTGTGTAAATATACAAATGTGTATCAAGACATTGGTATAAAACTTTTCACTTTGCTAAGTTGCTAAATGTAACAGGAATTATAAACCTACATTTTGTAACATGCAACAGTATGGCTGAGGGTTGTTACATATGTGTAATTCTAGAAATATTACAACAGATACTAATGTATTAATGGACTAGATACTATGTTCTAATGTGCACCTGTGAGCACATACTATCAGTTTACTATGTAAGTTCACAGGCATTAGATACACAACCTAGATGGACCGGGAATACAAATTATCTGAGTTTCTGGCCTCTAATTGTTCAAATGGAAACTGCAGCAATTTATTGTAGGTACCTTTTTAATTTGTCAGAAATGTAGGCAGAAGTGCATATTTCCAATGAGCCTATGTTGTTTTTACGTTGTAGCAGTAGAGGAAGCTTCTTCTTTTTCCTGGGAAGCATCCATTTGTGCATTACACTTTTATCTGTAGCTATACTCCCGTGCATTCAGTGTATACATTTTACATGTAGTTCCTGCTGTGCCACAACCCGATAGATCTACTTTAAAAAGGTCCACCTTGCAGGCAGCAGACCGTGAGAGTAAGAGAACAATTGTTTGTGATTATTATATGACTTATGAAGGTCAAAACCAATTTTATGCTGATATTATAAGCTTACACAAAGAGCTCTTGTATAACCTAGACATACAAAAAAGAAACTTGCATGCACACCTGCACAAATGGCTATATACCTGTGAAAGTCACTGAAATTTCTACCTCCATATTGCAGCTTTCTCAGAAATTGCACAGGAAAAGGTCCAACTTTTTTTCTGTTTAATTGCATATTTGCAATTATCAGCCCCAATAATCATGAGTCTTTCTTTGCCGCAGACTTGAACCTTACTGTATTACAGAACACATAAATCTACTCCAAGCTCAGCAGTGTTCTGTTGGGGCCTTTAACTGTTGCTGTACTGCTCTAATGGAGCGGTGGCTGCGATGAGGGCTGTGAAAGATTGACTGCACTTTTTGGAGAGCTTTTCATTTTGCTCTCTCTATAATTGTTTGAGTTTAGGTAAACTTCAGCTAATGAACCTCTCATCAGTGGACCAGAGGTTCCCTCAGAACCTCTTCCTAAACACCAGTCGACTCTCAATGTGTCACTGAAAAACTCTCTTTCTTACATAGACACTAGAAGCAGAACTAAATTAGCAATGAAGAAAGGATGCCTGACGCCCTTACAGGTGGAATGTATGTGACCTGCAATTACAATGACGATTTCTCTATGCCTTTAGTCACACTTTATATTAGGTGGCCTTAACTACTTACACCAAAAAATAAGTATAGTGTACTTATTTGGCCATTTTATATTGCAAATATTTGGCTATACATATTGGAACAATATAAGTATTTTCTTATTAAAGTGTTTTATAAAAAAACATTTAATATACACAATAATACAGACGTGGACAAAATTGTTGGTACCCTTTGGTCAATGAAAGAAAAACTCACAATGGTCACAGAAATAACTTTAATCTGACAAAATTAATAATAAATAAAATTCTATATGTTAACCATTGAAAGTCAGACATTGTTTTTCCAACCCATGCTTCCAACAGAATTATTAAAAAAATAAACTCATAAACAGACCTGGACAAAAATGGTGGTACCCCTAACTTAATATTTTGTTGCACAACCTTGCAGAGACAATCACTGCAATCAAAGCGCTTCCTGTAATGTCAATGAGACTTCTGCACCTCTCAGCAGGTATTTTGGCCCACTCCTCATGAGCAAACTGCTCCAGTTGTGTCGGTTTGAAGGTGCCTTTCCAGACTGCATGTTCCAGCTCCTTCCAAAGATGCTCCAATAGGATTGAGGTCAGGGCTCATAGAAGGCCACTTTACAATAGTCCAATTTTTCCTCTTAGCCATTCTTGGGTGTTTTAGCGGTGTGTTTTGGGTCATTGTCTGTTGCAAGACCCATGACCTGCACGACTGAGACCAAGCTTTCTGACACTGGCTAGTACATTTCTCTCTAGAATTCCTTGATGATGCCAGAGATTTCATTTGTACCCTGCACAGATTCAAGACACCCTGTGCCAGGCGTAAAGCAGCCCAGAACATAACAGAGCCTCCTCCATGTTTCTGATGAGGACAGTGTTCTTTTCTTGATATGCTTCTACATTTTTAGATCTGTGAACATACAGCTGATGTGCCTTGGCAAAAACTTCGATTTTTGTCTCATCTGTATCCCACAGGACATTCTCCCAAGCTTTGTGGTTATTCAGCATGTGGTTTGGCATATTCCAGTCTTGCTTTTTATGATTGGAACCAACAATGGGTGTCCTCCTTGGTCGTCTCCCATGTAATTCCTTTGGCTCAAACAACGACGGATGGTGCGATCTGACACTGATGTTCGCCAGGCATGAAGTTCACCTTGAATCTCTTTAGAAGTCTTTCTAGGCTCTTTGTTGCCATTCGGATTATCCGTCTCTTAGATTTGTCATCAATTTTTCCTCCTCTTTGTGCACGTTCAGGAGGGTTGGCTACGTCCCATGGATCTTAAACTTCTGAATAATATGTGCAACTGTAGTCACAGGAACATCTAGTTGCTTGAGATGGTCAGCATAGCCTTTACCTTTAACATGCTTGTCTATAATTTTCTTTCTGATCTCTTGAACCAACTCTTTCCTTGCTTCCACTCTGGTCCGTAATAAGTGTGGTACGCACCATATCATAAACAACACAGTGACCTGGAGCCATATATATGAGCCCAATGGCTGATTACAAGGTTGTAGACACCTGTGATGCTAATTAGTGGACACACCTTGAATTAACATGTCCCTTTGGTCACGTTATTTTCAGTGTTTTCTAGGGTACCATCATTTTTGTCCATGCCTGTTTAGAGTGAGTTTATTTTTAAATAATTCTGTTGAAGCATGGTTGAAAAACAATGTCGACTTTCATTGGTTAACATTTATAAATTTTTATTTATTATTACTTTTGTCAGATAACGAAAGTTATTTCTGTGACCATTGTGACTTTTTCTTTCATTGACGAAGGAGTACCAACAATTTTATCCACGTCTGTATGCATTTAAATGTCAATTGGGACCATATTTTCATGTACAAACATCCATTTTATTGTCGGATGAAGAAAAAACATATCTTTGCATTTTAAAAAGCAACATGCTGTTTTAAATACATTGAATAAAGTTTTATTTTGAAGCCGTCCTGGAAGCAAATGCCAGTTTTATAAATTTTTTATTAAATAAAAATCTTAAAAATTAAAATAATTACTTATGTTTTCTTTTCTACCCACTTTTAGAAATACTTTATTTTTATTTGATACAGTAAAAATATGAAAATATGAAGTTACATTTTAAATAACTCTTTTCCACTTTAATATATTTTAAAATCTAATTTATTCACATGATTTGCTGATAACGTGCTCAAGTAATATTTCATATTATCAATGTTTGTTGAAAACAGTTGTTGTAATGTTTAGCGGAAACTGTAATGCTTTTTCATGATTCTTAGATGATTTGTATTGTTTGTTTAAAGTAGAATATTTTGGTTCAATTTATTGTGTCCTTGCTTGTATATATGCATCTTTGCCTATAACATGTGAGTGTGCGTAAGTGGAGTACAAAGCAGTGTTCCTCAGCGGAGATATGTTTTCCACAAAGTTTTGGATCCTCCTACTAGCTCTTTTTAGTTAGAGCTTCTGGCAAAACTCTGTACTGAACTCATTCCATAATTCCTTTTTTTCTGGTTCACCATTTCCCTTCAAACAGCCACCCCACCATTTCCCAAAAAGCCACTTTCCCTGTCTGCTGAACTCAGAGCCATGTAGATTAAACTTTCAGCTGCGCTGAGGTAAAACTGACTGATGGCGCCGGCATCATCCCATCTCGTGAAAGCTCAACACTGGAAGCCTAATTAATGTCCGTCCCCCTCAGAGATGAGATGGGCTCACCTGGATCTGTGTGGACGTCCGTCAGGCTACATTTATCTGTGCCTCACCACTGCTGGTGTCAGTTCAACCGTAGCTGACAGACGGATGCGCGAGGTCTGAGCAGTGTGTTTGTATATTTGTATATGAGTGGGCCTCAAGTCTGCCTGTGGTATAATAACTTTGAGTCTTTTTATGTTGTTTCATTTAGACCCACCTGGAGAACACAAAGAGACAGCCAGAGGCAGCCAGGGATGGAAATAGAGCTACAAAATGACTAGTGAGAAGCCTCTGAGCTTATATGGGTCATGCCTATAGGCCAACACAGTTATTGCTTCTTAGGTGTTTCAGTCTTGATTTGGGATAAATCCAGCTCTCATAATAAGTCAAACATAAATCCCTATTTGTGTATAGGCATTACATAAATGAAGATCCAGCAAGATTAAGCTTCTTTGATTTTTAATGGACACATTGTTGCTTTATATTTATAACACATAGGCTGTCCTGAAAATATGTCTGAAATGAGACATAAATGGAATTTTATCAACTTATAAAGTAATATTTTGTGAATGTACATGGTTCTTATTCACCTGATTTATAATAATTCTATACATTTTAATTATTTTGTATTCTTTTTCGTTTTACTAAGGGGTTGATGCTTTATTTTTAAAACAAGTGTGACTGTTTAATATTTGATTATTGATGGTCTCTTTAAAAGTTTTAAAGCAGAATTTGTAAGATTTATATTATTATTAAATTACTGTTTTATATATATATATATATATATATATATATATATATATATGTGTGTGTATATATATGTATATATATATATATATATATATATATTTATATATATATATATATATATATATATATATATATATATATATATATATATACGATAAGCAAGTGTCTAAATGCATTTTTAATGGCACAAGTCGTGTATAGTTATGTTAGATTTGCACTCTTGTCGTACTTTGGTGTGTGCACCTAAGCGTGCAATGCATGTTTATTTGTTTTGCCCTCTCAGCTGTTTAACAATGCCATTTGCCTTCATACATTTGTGCATACATGTTTAATGTTAGTGTTGATTAACCCCAAAGGATTAATAAAGTATATAGTCTCATGTAGAGGGCTATTAGAGGAGAGTGGGATGGGGGATGACAGAGTGGTGGAAAAATGGTGTAATGTTGCACAAGGCGGAGAGTGATCAGGAAAGAATAAAGGGATGCAGAGAAGCGTGTGACGTTGGAGAAGTGTGTTAAGGAGTGAAGGTTGATAGAGAATGCCAGTGGTTTCTCCCTTCTGTGAGTAAATGAAGGATCCTTGAGTTCCTGCAAGCATAAATCAACCTCTCTGTTCTCTATCTCTCTCTTCTCTCTCTCTCTCTCTCTCTTCTTGTTTTTCTTTCACTATCCCTCTCTCTCTACACCAGTGAGTTATGGATGCTTTTCTGACTGCTGACTCTGCATGAAAGCACGTTTACAGAGGAAGAAACAGACACACATCGATAACTAATCTCTCTTTATTATTTCTCCTTTGCTGAAACAAGAGAGCATGGAAGAGTTTAGTTGCAGCAGTGATCAGAAGAAATTTTGGGCAAACAAAAAAAACATGCTATGTCAATCATGCATTTTCCCCAGTAGAAAAAGAAACAAGAAAGAGAATATCCAAGCGTTTTTTTTTAAGGAGGGTCTAAAGAGGACAATGCTCCTCTTCAAATTGAACACTGGTTTGCAGTTTCCTCCTCACTGTAAAATCCTGAGCCTTTCTGTTTTGGTTCTTTCTCCTCTATTATTTACAGAACATTCATCCATCATTTAGAATTTGTCTGCTTAGACTAAAGCTGGCAGGAATATTTATTTATAGACTAGATGAAAAAAGTCAGGATGAGCTTTTTAATACATAGCAGCCTTACAGAAATGCACAAATATGTTTAACAACAGACTCAAGTTACACAAATAATGTGTTTGAAGTACTTGCTGACCCTAAAATTGAATATTACCCATATACATTGCTGCCTCATCTGTCTGAATATACATTACTCTTGAAATAAATAATAAGACAAAAGCTGTCACTGAGGCAGTACCCTTTTTAAAGGTATGCTTTTGTACCTATACACTAGAATCAAAATGGACCTTTGGGGTACAACTATGTACATTTTTGAAAATTACCACCTAAATGACAACTTTTTGTACTTTTTCAAGTATGTTTATTTATGTGACCACATCGTTTAAGTCACTACAAAAAATATTCAGCGTACATCTTTTGCCATGACAAAGGGTATGTAAATAATGATCAATTTCAACATTTTGAGTAAACTTATCCCTTTTGATGGATTTATAACATGCAGAGATATTCATGCTGCAAGATAAGTTTAAACATATTAAAACAAAGTGTTATAGTCATTGATTGTTGTCCCACTGTTCTGAACTGCTCTGAGGTTTTATGTTCATTATATTGATTTGAACATACCAATATTCAGCAATGCTTGTGTAGGTTTAATGAGAACAGATTGAGCTCTTTTATTTGTAGCTTGTAACTGAATAATTTCCGGTGAATGCTGCAGAGTAAAGAAGCTCAATCTGTTCTCTGCGGCCGATACTTGAATGTTATTATGTTCTGCAAATCATATATTGAACATAAACTCTCAGGCAGTTCATTTGATGGTTTGGCTTTAATCAATGACATAACTGCTTTTTATTTTGCTATGTTTAAATCATCTTGCTATTAATAATATATATTACTAATCCATCAAAGAGATCAGAGATTTACTCAAATGTTGAGAGTTGTTATGCCCTTTGTCGTAACGGAATCTTGCCCTTGATATTTTGTAGTGACAACGATAATGATCGCAAACTAAACATGCCCGAAAAAGTACAAAGATTGTCATAGGAATAGTACTGCTTTCAAAATGTACATGAATTATGCCTAAAGAAGTCATTCGATCTCTTAAAAGTGGTACAAGCATGCAGCACCAAAAAGATGCTGCTGATGTTTGGCACTATTTATTTCGGAAGTATATATATTCGAACAGATGTTTAACAATGTATAAGGAGTAATATTCAATTTTGAGATTCAGAAGCAGAAATAACTAAACACGTGTTGTGTGACTTGGAGTCTGTTCGTTAAGCATATTTTTGTGCATTTCAGGCTAGATCATATTAAAAACTCATCTGACTTTCATCTGTTCTGCTCTGCCAGCTTTATTAAGCAGACAAATTACAGGCGATGGATGAGCATTAGTAATAAGAGGGAGAGAGGCAAGAAACGAAGACTCAAGTTTTACGGTGAAGAAACTGCAAACCAGTTGGCGAGAAAGAGAAGGCCAATCCCGTTTCCTCCTTTAAGCGCTGGTGTTCTTGTTTCTTTCACTGAGAAAAATCTGACGCCAACGTGTTTGTTTGCCCAAACTCTTCGTCACTGCTACAAGTAAACCTCTTCGCTCTTCCTTTTATTGCTCCTCGGCAAGGAATAACAAAGAAGGGTGTACCTCGATGTTGTCTGTTCTTCTACTGTAATGTAACGATAATATACGTAAATCGGCAACCAGCTACTGCTTTGGTGCTGAAGAAGAGGATAGTGAAAAGAAAAACAGAGAGGAGGAGAGAGAAGAAGGGCTGAGAAGGTTGTTTATAAGCTGCGAAGACTCAAGGATATCATTACTAGAAGAAGGCCACTGGCATTCTTCTGTCAACCTTTAATACCTTCTTTGCTCTCCAACAACACTTCAGCTATCATATTCTTTCTGACTACTCTCAGCACTGTGCACCATTACACCATTTTTCCACCGCTGTCCCCCTTCTCCTGGCCCTCTGCACATGTTCATACTGTTAATCCTTTGAGACAATCAGTACTAACTTAAACATGTAATGCACAAATGTATGAAAGTGAAATGCAATATGTAAACAATGAAGCAAAATAAACATGCATTTTAGCATAATATAACTATACAAATCTTTTGTCTCAAATAAACATTTATACTGCTTTTAATCAATATATATATATATATATGTATATATATATATATATATATATATATGTATATATATATATATATATACATATATATACACACACATATATGTATATATATATATGTATATATAAAACGATGATGTAATATAAATCTTACAAATTCTCTTTAAGCTTTTAAGAAGAACCACATCAATAACCAGAATATTAAACGGTCACACCTGGTACAAAAATAAAAACATCAACCTTATTAAAACGAAAAAGAATACAAACACAATTAAGGTAACTATCAAACATTATAAATCAGGTAGACGAAACCTCACCAAAATATTACTTGCTGTAAGTGGATAAATTCCATTTATATCTCATTTCGAACACTGAAGGACAACTAACATTGTTATAAATATAGAAGCAACAAACAGTCATTAAATCAAGCGCCCAATCTTTAACGATCTTCGACTATGTAATACCTAACTCTGTGGGATTTCATATTTGACTTTATTATGAGGCTTGGTTATCCCAAATCAGACTGAAGCGCCTGTGAAGGCAGCCTTTGTGGCTGGCTTTGCTGAGCATGACCCATAAGCTCTTGTGAGCTTCTCGCTAGATCATTTTGGCTGTTTCCGTCGCAACACCACGAACGAGGTATTATACCGCGAGCTGCTGCTCATACAATATGCAAACGCACTGCTCAGGCTTATCGGCGGCATCATCTGTCGCGCAGTGAGCGGCGTGGTGCACAGTAAATGTGTCTGGCCGGACGTCGCCACGAATCGGTGGCCGCTCTCATGAGAAGGTCGATGTTGAAGCTGAGATGAACGATAACGACCATCAATCGGTAGCGCGCTGAAGACAATCTACATGTCTGAAGTTAAGTGAAATGATATTGAAATAACATTCAAAAAAGAATTATGGAGATATTCAAAAGGCTCAGTACATAAATAACTAAAGGCTAGTAAGTCCAAACATTGAAAACATGATCGCTTGAAAGAACACTGCTGTCGTACACTCCGCATGTTATGAGCGAAGATCTTGCTACTGCTGGCTGGAGACTGTCAGTCAGCCAACACTGAAATGTGTAATACAAATCATCTAAAATAAATGAAAAAGCATTGACTAAGCTGACAGCAACAACTGTTTTCAACAGCATTGACATAATATGATATTACTTGAAGCACAGATAATAAGATAAATGTTGAATAAATTATTTTTAAGCTATCTTAAAGTAGAAAGAGACTATTTAAATCTGTCATATTTCTTACATTTTTACTGTATCAAATAAATAAAATGCTACTCTAAAAAGAATAATTGAAAAAAGAAACTTATAGTATTATTTCACTTTAGATTTTTATTTAATAAAAAATTTATAAAACGGCATTTAACAGAAACGTTCAAATAAAACTTTTATTAATCTGTTAAAAACAGCATGTTATTTTAATGCGAAGATATGTTTTTTCTTCATTGAACAATAAAATGGATGTTTGTACGTAATATATTCCCCGCATTATACAATGCATACGGGCGTGAACAAGTGTTGCACCCCTTCGTCAATGAAAAGAAAAGTGCAATGTCACAATAACTATTGTATCTGACAAGTAATAAATAAAAATTCTATAAATGTTGGCAATGAAAGTCGAACATTGTTTTCAACCGTAGCTTCAGCAGGGTGTTAAAAAATGAAACTCATAGCTGGCTACATGGACAAATGATGGGTACAAAGAGCACTGGCTGTGACCAAAGACAATTCGGGTGTGTATAATAACATCGCAGGTAATCTACAACCTTGTAAATCATTAGGCTATATATGTCCGAGTAATATCACTATATTTGTTTGGTATTATGGTGTGCTACATTTATGGACCAGAAGAAGAGTTGTGCTCGAAGATCAGAAAAGAATATAGACAAGCATGTTCAAGGAAGACCAAAGGCTATAAGCTGAATATTTCACTGTGAACTACAAGTTGCGCCGGTTTAGATCGTGAGACTAATATTTACTCCTGGGCGTG
The DNA here is from genome assembly GCF_018831695.1 of Puntigrus tetrazona. Taxonomy (NCBI): domain Eukaryota; kingdom Metazoa; phylum Chordata; class Actinopteri; order Cypriniformes; family Cyprinidae; genus Puntigrus; species Puntigrus tetrazona. The sequence continues at coordinate 2,317,650 of NC_056703.1, read as the reverse complement.
GCCTCGAAAGAAAGAATTGATGACAGAAATACAGAGACGGATGTCGAGATAACACAAGACTTCACAAAGAAAGACTAAGGTGAACTAAGTAACTCAAAATCGCACCATCGTTGTTAACAAAGTAGGAAGACGACAGTACCACGTGTTGAAAGCGAATCATAAAAGCAAAGACAGAACTATCTTGAGCTGTGTTGACAATCACAAAGCTTCTGGGAAAGTGTCTGTGGACGGAAATAGTTTGCCAGGGCATCGCTATATCTTCTGAAGCGAAAATAACTAACTGAAAAGAACACTGTCCCCTACTGTGAAAACATGGAGAGAGCTCTGTTCTGGGGCTGCTACTGGAGTGCTGGCGAGGTGATGTGGTCTGTGCGAAATACAATGAGCTCAGACTAAAGGAATTCTAGAGGAAATGTGCCCAGCCGGTGTCGCTTGGTCTCAATGCTTGAGTCATCAAGGTCTTTTTAACAGACAGCCGACCCAAAACTTACGCATGCGCTTTCCAGAAATAGCTGAAAAACGGACTTGTAAAGTGACTTCTATGACCTGACACTCAATCTATTGATCTTTGAGCAACATGCGAATGAAAGGCACCCTTCAAGCGGTTTAACGGAAACGGTTGCTTCATGTAGTGAACTAAAACTACACTAACGAGCAGAGAAATGCTCGTTGACGATTACGAAGGCGTTTGATTACGATGACCAAGGTCTGCAACAAATATTGAGTTGAGAATACTGCATCATTTGTCGAGTCTCTAAATGAGTTTATTTTTAATAATTCTGTTGATGTTGAAAAATGTGTCTGACTTCGATGATTGTATAAATTTATTTATTATTGTTTTGTCGAATTAAGTTGACTGTGACCGACAATGGTTTCTTTCATTTTGACAAAGGCTAACTGTTTGTCGATATATGTACATAAATGTTTTTATAAAACATTTTTATTTGAGAAAATATTGTTCAATATCTTAACTTAATATTGCAATATAAATATTTTAACTAGTACACTATACTTATTTTTGGTGTAGCGGATAAAGGCCACCTAATAAGTGTGACTAAGGTATGAAAATAGATGGTACTGCAGGTCACATTCCACAGCAAGGCGTCGGGCATCCTTTCATTGCTGAGCTAGTTCTTCACAGTAATCTGAAGAGGATTTTCAGTGACATGTGAGTGGAGCTGAGGAATGTGGTGGTCTGATCTGAGTTCGTGAAAAGCTCACAAAGCCTCAAACAGTATAGAGAAGGCAAGAAAAGCCTGCTAAAAAAACAGCTTGATCAATCTTTCATCTCATCAAAACTGCCCATGTTAAATACAACAACAGTTGTCGTCAACGAAGTTTTGCTGTTGGCGAGCTTCAGGTATGTGTTCTTGCCGGCTGTGAGTTCAGTCTTATGGCAGGCTTTCGTTATTGAGGCTGATGCGTATGCAATTAAGCGCAGAAAAGAGACGGACCTTTCGTATTTCTGAGAAACTGCAATGTGGAGGTAAGAAATTTCGGTGACTGCAGGTATACATTCATGGTGCTGGTGTGCATGCAGTTTTTGTGTGTCTGGAGACCTGCAGAGCTTTCTTTATGTAATATAATATCGGCATAAACAGTTTTGACTTGCTGTAAGTCATATAATGTCACAAACAATTGATTCTTCTTACCTCATGAATACCGCACCTGCAAGTAGTTTTAAAACAGATCTATCGGCCAGTAACTGTGAAACCATGTAAATCTTTATGCACTGAATGCAATGAAATGTAACTACGAATGAAGTGGCAAATCTTTGAAATCTTTCAGTGAAAAGAAAAACCCTGCTGCTACAACGTAAGCTGCGCCAAACTCATTGAACTCATACTTCTGCTGACTACGATAAAAAGGTACTACGCAAATTGCTGCGTTCAATGTTGAAAACATCAAACTTCGAATAATTGTATTCTGATTCTACTTACAGAACTATATCTAATGCGTGATTACATAATATTCCAGATAATGTCGCTGCCACGATAAGTGCACGTGCAGTAGTATCTGAATCGTGCTACATTAGTATCTGTTGTAATATTTCTGTAACTACACATATGTATTTCTCAATACCTGCCATGGCACAAAATGTAGTTTACTGTTATATTTGTTAACAACTTAACTGAAAAATTTGTTACCAATGTCTTGATACACGACTAGCTATATTTACACAAACATTAGGCTTTATGATATACACTATGATTTTATACTAGTACTCTAAATATACCATATAGCTACAGTGCAGAACTAGTATAAGTATGATTGCAGGTCTATTTAGTTTAATAAGCTTGCTTACTGTTATGGGAAAATAATGCGTAACTGGCAGTGCTGAAATATACATAAATGTACGTAGGCTGCATCCAAATGAAAAAGTAAAACAATATAGTATATATTATAGTATATTGACCTTACGTATGCATAGCATATACCAAGAATATTTCATATAATACATACTGTGTACAATATTATTTGAACTGAAAATATCTTCTGATGTTTTGCTATTATAAAGGCAAACATCACAGCTTACTATAAGCTGGTTACATAATGCACTTTGTGATGCGAGCAGGCTGTAATGACTGGCGTAAGAAAACTATATGCTACTATTACTTGATGTAACTAATATTAACTATGAAACTGGTATAAACTAGATCTCTTTGGCTGTTTCAAAGATAATGACACAACAAAAATACTATCCCAAAAAGCATGAAACTACACTGAGCAGTGGCGTCAAATACGGCAGGCAGCTATCCCCTGGCAATGTCATTTTAGCTATTAAGCACTCCAAGTGAGCACTGTCAACATTGCAAGCATACCTCTTTACAATGAAAATATCGAAGTAATCATGTATTTTTTGTGGCTATTGGCCTGAAGACGCTACTCTGCAACCAGGTAGCTGCGAGCTTCAACCAAGCTTGACTTCATACTACAACCAATGCTGACGGTATATGAGCCTGTAACCCTTGGTCATAATCGGCTGCATTCGAAATATGTTTTTAGTCTTTTCAACTTTTTGACATTGCTCACGATCGAGAGCCATTCTGCAAAAACTCAAGCAAAAATCTCCAAATTTGGCTGTTTGTCTTCGCTTTCCTGCCATTTCGACCTGCGCTGTCTGACTCGCTAGCTGAAGCAAGCTTACCATCGGCATGGTGATTACAAAATCGGCTGCTTTGTTATGTTTGCCATGCAACAAACGAAGGTAGTAGTGGTTGTGAACATGCGAAGCTTATGAACTACATTTAAAGGTGACGTAAATATTTATCCGTCTGACAAAGTGAAGAGTGATTACTGGCTTTAATCACTGAATAACTCAAGCATAGGCAAAAGAAGAACGAAGACGAGGAAGGCATGTATGCATGTGCGACAAACAAAATACTTACCAAAGCCTTGATTACCACCAACAAAGCTTTAATTCATCTCGGCGAACAAAAAACGAAGCATGCTATGATGAAGATTCGAGCTTTGTGATCTTTGGCCCCTACTAACTATTCCGGCGACTGGAAGAAGGAAGAGAGCATCTTTCATCTTTCTGATATCATGAACGATGCCAAATGTTGAAACTCCTCCCAATCTTTGCTGAATTTAGTGCGCTTTCTTCCATCTTCCGTTTGGCAGAAGGCATCACCTCAACCAACCTGCTCGCACCTGAACCCCAATTGGGCACACTAAATACTGATCGCCCATTAACAGCTTCGCGACTTTCAGACTAAAAATCGAATGTCAACATGTCTGGCCGACGTGTTCTTTAGCGAACAGGCATAATATTGCGGTCAAGCACAATGACTAAGTTTCAAGCTGTGATTCGCTTTCTGACCGGTAATCGGTAATATAAATTTTGCGCCTGTAATGTTGTTTTCAACGGCATCGTCACTGATAGTCGCAACGACAGTCGCGATTGACGTGACTTTCCGGCTGGTATCTTATAACGGAAATAAATACCTGCTCCCATCAAAAGGCTGAGCAAGGACGAGCAACGACTCACGTCACAAATAATTGTATTATAGTCATGGCAACAAGAAGGTTCTCAAATTGTGACTCATTTACCTTTAGTCGCTGTACTCTGCAGCAGACCCTACGATCCACTCGTTGATATAAATGCCAGGCACGCTACTCGGCACCTCACGGATAAGCGATCTTATCATCCAGTGAATATTCACTGAGAGAATGGTATATTTTGTATATTATGGGTGCTCCTTGACCTGTTTATGTGTTAAACAACAGAGTTCTCTTCTGTTTGGCACAGCTCGTAAACGGCCTAACAGTACATCAGTCACTGGCTCTGTAACTACATTTAATGAGCTCCTCCATCCCCCGCGGATGAAAAACGCTGTGATATCTGCCACAATGTTAAAAACCAGCCCGAGTTTTGCTGGTAATATAAGCTCGGCTGCATTCTAAAACTAAATACCCCAATTCCAAAAAACTGGGTACCTGCTTTGATTGTCACTTTAGGTATGGCTGGTCACCAAATCCATCGCTATGCTGTGCTCTCTGGTGAAAATATTTTTCTTCACTTTCAATCTTACAGAATTTGACATTTATATTTACATTTATATTAACTTTAGAAAGCTTTTTTGGATATCTGTAAAAAATGTAATAATGTACTGAAATAATATAAATAATGTATGTGTGTATGTTTAAATATTATTTATATAAGTATTGTAAATGAAATATGAAACTTATTTTTTAATGTTACTGTATGTGTATTTATATATGCATTATATTATGCAGGCAAAAAGCTTGATAAATCACGTTAGTTTGCTAAAATGCGGGTGGTAAGTATCGTGGTACCTACAGTAAGAGGTACATAAGCAAAACAAACATCATTTATGATACATAGTATTTAACTCTTGCCTTAACAATTCTCTTCAACAATTCCTTTCTTTTAGTGAAAATTTATGGAATAATATGGAATTAGAATATGTATTTATATTTATTTTTGCACAATTGTTTAATTCTAAGTTATGTTAGTTCAGCGAACCTTCATGTGTAAAACTTGAACATTAATAACGATGACTGCTATATTCCCTGCATATTAAAAGTAATTTACGGTACATTGACATCTGCTGCGCATTTTTACGACACCCAGCAAGCAACGGGTATCAGTAGCTGGTGAGCGCAATGCGCGACACGGTGGATATTGATTGGCGTGGGTTACTAATTCGAACACAATGATTTACACGCTTTCATTTAGCTCATCAGTATGGGCGCCTACCCAAGGGAAAATGTGAACATGAAGGAGGACATAGTGACTGCTTACCGTCTGGGTCTGGTGTTGACGAATGAGCTACTAATTCTGAGATACAGAATGCGGCACAGCCAGCTGCTGCGACATCTAAACCTGATGAGCGTTCCTTAACTGAAATCAGTGCTTATATTTCATCACCTGCTGCGATTGTGACTTTGGTGTTATGCTAGGTAATTTATCATTTATCTTTACCCGCACTAGCATTAGAGACGGTGCGAGGTGATGTTAATTATTCGAACTGAAATGCGGTGAATTCGCTTTGGCAACCTGTGGCTTGTGCCTCTGACCTCTTTAACAGTGATGCACATTCACAATCTCATGATTTTTGTGCGACATTTGCTGATAACGTGCGGCAGGACCTGCGAAATTCCAGGGTGTCTCATGTTTGCCTCGGCTAAATGCCAGTAATGGGCGTAATTCGGTACGCAAACTTCCTCTGTCTCATGCGTACGCGTGGTGAAATGAGTAATATGGTTTAACTAGTTCGTGAACTTTTCGGTGGTCGAATAGATACTCGCTATCATCACATTGACATGAGAAGCATTTCAGTGAGCGAGGCGATAACGACTACTCGGCGACGCATACGGCACCAAGCGGCATGAACGGCTCTGCGCTGACTGCGCTCCACTGACTCCATCCAAAGCTGGATCGCTGTCGCTGTTTGCGATGAACGCAGTCCTCCGTAATCAAATCTGAAAGAAACAAACTATTTTTGTTGTTGAGTAACCGTTGTGCCAGTGGTTGATGCAGTGAAAATGCTGTGTTTAGTTCGTAACCGGTTAGTTTACACAACTGATTACAGGCAGCTGAAGATCTTGCTGTTCAAGCGCAACGAAGTTTTTCTGTTGAATTCCTGGTGGCCGATCAGTCTGCTACTGCTATATCTTCTAATGTACACGGGGTGGTTCCCACGGAAGATCAGATACCACTGCGTACGCAAAACGTGAAACAACACTGGATAACAACGCAGAGACTAATGGCACAATTAACGCTTGCATAACGAGGCGCATTGTAATTAACTGAGGAAGACAGAAACTGGAATGCACATGACACATGGTCAAAAACACGCAAGTCGAGGAGTGCTGTGTATGATTGAATTTTAGTAGAAGGTGTTGGATAATTTTGATCTCATCAATTCTGTTTACAAACTCACCACTAATTGGCAAAACACTTTTTAAAGCCATTATTTTCTGAAATAAGTTACCTTGAGCACAAAATAACACGTGTACATTCAAAAAGAGTAAAGCTATGTGGCTGACTTAGTGTAAAGATGACGTAAATGCATGACTATATCTTCTGGCTGTATGATTATTTGGCTTTGATACAGCCAGCTGTATTTTAGCTCTGGCTAGTTGCTTATTTTCACTTTCAAAACTCAATGCAGTGATTTACATCAAATGAGCCACATGGCAAAAAACTCTTCCATATTGAATACATACACACCCCAAATTTGTGAAGTTACTAACGAGTGTTGTATTTGTACATTGTGGCTATTTTAGACTTTTGAATTGAGCAACTGTCACTTTAGATGGCACGAGATATTGATGAGAGAAGAAGCATGGCACGGAAAGATGCTAAATGTGTGTTATTGATAATATTGATGTGTAGCCAATGCACCTACAGAAAAAGCCTGCAGCTTCTCGCTTAACGAAAATGAAATCACTATTCCCCATATTAAGTTGTCGTATAGTCAAACTGGTGACACAACACATAGGAAAATTCGAATATTCAGCACTTTACGCTTAGGAGTACAAATGGCTTGTTCCCATTCCACTCAATCTGTCAACATGAATGCTCGTTTACTTCACCTTCTTCTCACCACGTGTGTGTGACCATCTTGCCTGACATCCAAATCTTTACTCTGAGCACGCTGCTCCAGCGACTGCGGTATTGGTACACTGCGACCGAAAGTCCCGCCGTGTTATTGATCGCGTAACACCTGAATTCGTCATCGTGAACGACATCGAAAATGTAGAACTAACACAGCTACTGCAGAAAACAGGCAACTGAGACAAAGGAGAAGAAGGAGTGAAAAGAATTAACTAAATAAATGATTCTGCACATCAAATCTTAAATCTTTGATCCAGAGAATACTCATTAACAGGCTTTATAAATAATGTGTGCATTACTCTTCACTATCTTTTGTGTTCATCGTCTGAAAATCTAAAATGAAACTGTCTTTAAAACAAAAATGGTATTTTAACAAGAATAATGTTGCATTTCACACACTGTTACATTGCTGTCTATTATAACTGTGCAACTTTATTTAGACAGTTTAAAGTATAACATAAGCGCTGGCAGTTTTAATAAATCTTTGTGAAACTGAAATAACAGAACAAATAATCTGTAAACTAAAATGACAAATTACAATTGTTTTTAATTAGTGAAAACTGCCACATTTAAATGAAGATGAAAATATTGCTTTGGCAAGTAAATGAAATAAAATACCAGTAGGTTAAAAGTACAAAAATTATTGTAACTAAAACGAAATATTACGTGTGTGTACGTATGTTTATTTGCAAGTGTTTATTGCGAAAACAGATTTCTTATGCTGTTATGTTTTATTGCATTTCATTGTGTTAGTTAGCTGTATTTTATTTCCTTACCAAATCAAAATAGCCTAACTGCTAAAACTGAGTTAATATGTTTTGCAAATAAAATCTTGATATATATATGTGTGTGTGTGTGTGTGTGTGTGTGTGTGTGTGTGTGATTATTGTATGTTATATATATATATATATATAAATAATACCAAAGTAATACTGGCTATTACTAAATTCAAATCTATAATATAATTATATGAGCATAATAAATATAATTAAATCATTTAAGGATTAAATTTTTAACATTTGCAAAATCAATTATAATGGCTGATCAATGAAAATTCTAAGGCATGTTAAATGTTTACATTTAGATGAGCAGAAATTGCTTATTACGAAAGCTGGGTTGTGTCTCAGCTGTAATTTTCCCTCCTCGAGACTGCCCAGTGATTTGATCACAGGAGAAATGTTTCTCCGTTGATGGCCTTAAAAAATTAAACAGTCTATAAAGATCTTACTGACTCTAGTGCCGGGTCTCTTGTGGGTGCAAGGCTCACTGAATCAATCCCACCACTCCTGCTCTCTCAATCAAAAAATAATCACAGACATCCCATCTCTGACATTAATATCTTTATGGGATTTGGCATTCTTTCGGTGGTTTGGTGTTTTTGATGGCGACTGCCAATCTGAACACCACCTCGTGCGCTGAGCGAAGATTCGAACGAACACCGGAGATTTTGGTCGCGGAATCAAATCGCTTATTTCAACGGTATTTGCAACTCTGGATGGTTTTCTCAAGCGCACGAGAAGAAGTTTGAAAAAGAATGAAGAGAAGGCGGTATTGAACTTTGGTCAGTGCTACGAAGATGAACGTATCCTGATTGCTCACTAGGAGAAGCTTTCGCTGACGCTATTTCAATGTTCAACGCAGAAGACACAACAAAGGTATAAGTGAAATTTCCGAAGACGCTGCAACGCGATCTGAAAGCTTTTCTCATCACTTTCACTGGCATGAAATGCGTAGCTTGAGGCTTGCTGAAATAATCCCTGCAGCTAATGCAGCTCCCGTGATCATTTACGTGGATCTACGCCTTAACATAAATATTTAATTGAGTAGCTAGCTGCATTCAGTGCTGCTTTTTACTGGTGCTGCTGTTGCTATGTTTCAATGGCATGTGCAGTTTAAGCACCGCTCAAACACTTTGATGAAAATAGGCAGAGAGACTAAAAATACGAGCACCAAACCTGTCTTGTGATGAATATTTATCTGCGGCCTGTGACCAAATGTGATCCTTTTTTGCTAACAACACCTCGATGTGCAAAAAACAACTTAGTATGACAGCTAACACGAGGTACTGGCGGATCTCTTAACGGAGCATTGCTGTGAGGAGTTTACTGTGAGTAGAGAGGCGGAATAAACTTTCGGTGCTGTGTGTGAATATGCAACGAGTAATCGCATTATTGCGAGAAATGCGAGGTTCAAAATATTCATTTTTAAAATAATAGGCTTTCGAATGTCAAAAGAATAGGCTCATCGACCTCAAACAATAGAACTATTAACACTTACTAAGAATATATGAGAAGAACTTATGCACGAATATATTTGTAAATATGACATTGGCGCTTCTATGCGAATTAGCTCCAATATGACGATGCTCTGAAGATGGGTACTGTCTAATAGTAAAGTTTGATAAAAAGATTTGAGCTAAATATGCATGAAATAAGCTGGGCAAGCTGAAAATGCTGCTGGCTGTACAAATAAACAATATCAGAATTTATGGAAGTGAAACATGATCTTGACAACGATTTGGATATTTGGGCACATCAAAAAAATTATGAGATTTAAGGCAACAAGCTTTGTTAGATTTTTATTTTCTCTGGCTGTTTGTCGAACAAAGGACTACTACGGTTTATGGCTCGAGATTACTCAGATGCATTACTGGACATGTCAGCTTTCTGGGTTTATTTTTGATCTTAACAGACTGGTTGTTTTCATACCAATTTGTTAATGAACTCTGAGCCTGCCATACTATCGGTCAATCGGTTTACGCCAATTGGCAATAACACGCTCTTTACAATGGAGATGTCACCAACGCATGAAATAGATAAATGTGATGCATGTTAAACTATCTTGCGACTAAATACCTTATTCACAAAAAAATTCATACGGTCACTCATCAATGATGATAAATACTGAAGCCAATGTCGGCAGTATTGACCAAATATGTGGCTGTAGTGCTGGCTATGTGATATGAGCTCTTCAATATGATATTAATGTGACATGACCACAAAGCTATTTTTAAACAATAGCGCAGAAGAGTCCAAGTAATTTTTTTCTTTATGTTTCGCCAGAATGTGTAGGTCATCGAATATTTTGTACATTATAACAAATATAAAGTAAGTTTTAATTGATAATATGCTGCTAAAAATACTAATGAAATCAAAAGGCAATTTTCTCCAGCTATTTAGATTTTTTGCACCTAATCCCGGAGACGATAGTAAGATCAGTTTTAATATTTGTAATTTTAAATATGTGACATTTTGCAAAGTATAAAAAACATTTTACAAAGCACACCGAAAAAAAATTCACAATTCACCATTCAGGCTCATTTCTGAGTGTGCAAATAACTTGCGTTCTCGTCCCCACGAAATCTGCCTCCCAAGCGCCTGTTTAAACTGCTTCTTCGAAGCTTCCCGACGAAAGCTGACTCTCAAAGAAGAAGGAGGGACACAGGCGAATGGCAGAAGGTGAATGAGGGCGACGAACTTCAGTGAGTAAACCATGAAGCGTCTCTTCATCACGGGAACAGCTACACCTGGCGGGCGGTAACCATCTTTGACTGAAACGTGTGTAATCTATTCCCGCTCCGGAACGACCAGGTAACTGAACTGTAGTATAATGAGGTGGTGACAGAGAAGTCGGCGATGTTTTTAAACAATGACATACGGCAACGGCGGTCTCTTGCATTCTAGCTGTCTACCGCGGCGACAAGCGTGGCGACGGCAAAGGTTATAAAGCAGAATGAAACAACCAGAGATCCTTTAACGCCAACATGCTGGCTTGAATGCTGTATTGCCATTATGAGCTTAAATGTAACAGTGACCTCTTATTTAATTTACTGAATTATTCCTGATCAAATAAAATTTTGTGATTAAGTACGCCAATGACTGTCAATAAACACAAATTGCGTTGATGATTTTTATATTAGTAAGACTTAAATACGGATTTGTGCTAACTATTGTACGCTGTAAATCAATTTAACTGTAAAATCTTGTAAAGAAAATGCAGAAAATGCTGTTAATGAGTTGGCACGTATGTTCGTACTATGTTAAAATAGTATTAATTGTAATTTTTAGATGTAAACGAACAATCGGTAATAATATCGGCGATATTTCTTAATTCCCTAGTGAACTTCATTAATAAATATTTTGCTTAAATAATCATGTCTTTTAATGGTTTTGTTATTAGTTATGTACATTTGGGCATCTTCTGTTGCCGCCCGTGGTGTTTGTGTTGCATAGTGACTTTGCTTTACTATGAAATATATACTTCTGCTTGTGGCGGCAATGACGAGGCTTTGATTCTTCATGTGGCTTTCTTTGCCATCATTATTTTGAAATATCTTGTTGTAAATTACCAGTTTTACTGTATTACGAGATTTGAGCGTTATGTTTTGATTTTTCTGTATTTTACTACGCAACAGCTCTGGCAACCATACTGTTACAATGAATTTTACAGTGCACAGTAATGTCTACACCCCAACGAGTAATCGCCATCATACGGCGTGTTTATCATGTGCTTAAACAAATTTTGCTAGTAACTTAAACAAGCTTTGTATACTGCGGTGATAAACACAAAATTGACTTATCGATCAAAGTACTGGTTGTTGCATGATAGGCGTGGCGTGAACAAACAGAAAATGATATCTAACTTACATTAGTGTTCGTCCACAAACTGACATTTGAGACCAATAACACAGTGCTCAAACAAATCATCATCATTACACACGAATTACCTAGATATATTGCCAATATGACACGTTCATCTCCTTTGTGATGTTTTTAAACAGCTTTCGTGTGACGATGCTGCGTTGAAGTCCCCGTAGTTTTATGACTTGAAAAGAGCAAGTCAATACTTCGAGGAAGTTTACAAATGAACTATGAAGCTTTACATGGTAATATACCGTCTGCTGATGAACCTTGGTGTGAAATAATTAATTGATAGAAGATACTCATTTGTGATATTTCATTTTCAAATGATGATAACGAGATTTTGACTACGGGTGTAACATCTCTGAGCTTTTATCTGGGCTTGTACTGCTGTCTCACCCACACGTATCATCATCACGGCTTTGCAAGTAATGGAGTCTACAAACCTGCTGACAACTATAACGCAGCACGAAATATCTCTGTACTGTACGTACTGCGTTAGATGAACCGCAGCGAATCTTTTTCGGGTTGAGAGACTGAAGATACCATAAAAAAAGGAAATCACTATAATCCAAATTTTTATGAGGGTAACTCAATTAAGCGCAGTATTTTCTGTCGCGAACCTGTTGTCACAAACTACGAGTTCAGTTTGAGCTGCTAAATGCTTTTGCGATAACCTGAAAACTCCGGGCCTAGAAACGCCGATGGCACGTAAAAAGAAAGAGTGAATGCAAAATCGCCGCTAAAATGTCGAAAAGCCTTCAACAACTCGGCGTGTGCGACATACATCTTAACCTTTAAATCTGTCGAATTAACTATCGCTTAAACACATTGATGATGCTAAGATACATAGATCTTTGGGACATCGGCTTTAAACCTGCCATGAAACAAATGTAAAACATTCTGCCTCATGTGATAAATCAGCTCAGCTTTCATTCTTCTCATGCTTTCATTTCTGCACATCGATTCATTTGTCAACCTTCACATGTACTCGTTAAATATAGATGGAAGACCTATTATGTGGAGAAACTTTCAAATTTCATGACGTCAGGAAAGGTCAGGCGTATCTCAGGAGAACACGAAAATATGCGCTAGCCTGAAACAGGTGAATAACTCTCGTGTTATCTCTGTTTGCGGAGTTTACTGCATACGTGCTGTTCATTTTCGCTTGCTGATGAGACTACGAAACATGCTGAAAAACTTATATCTGAGAGTCTAAAACAAATCATTTTTAAAGAGAAAGATTTGAGATCTGAAGCACTAGGTTGCTGTTGTTTATTGTTCCGTCAACTGGCAGCACAATGTGAACAAGCAAATAAGCGCACTCCGGTAAACCTACCAATAACACCGTCGATAGAACCCCAGATTTTAAACGCGTGTTTGCTGATAGAGCTGCGACACAGCACTCTAATACCAAGCGGGGAAAAATATGAGCGAAAAGCTCGTCGTCTCACCTTTATTCAGTTCTTGTTTTCGGCCTGGCTTTGCGCTAAACTCCGGCAAATGAAGCATACTGTACATATAGTCTGACTCGCACGACTGTGGTATTGCTAGAAAATTGCTTTCACTGTCATATGCACCTTTAAAGTTAATGGGCATGATAAAAAATAAAAAATGCAAAATATATATTGAAATATTGACACGTACTTAAAATATGAAAAAACATAATTGGTATTGATGTAAATCGAACAACAGAACCTATTGTATCAACGTTGAAAATAGTTTTGCTGTACTGAGGCAGCATGTGATAACGACCTAGAGTTACTTGATATCAATTTTCCCAATCAGCTTATTTCAGAATGGCCAACTGATGTCGAAAATTAACCGGTTAACTGCTCTGGCGTGCATAGCATTTGCTGATCATTCTATGAACGGCTGTTTAAAGTAACAGGCAAAACATGGCGGAAGCTGCTCTCAGCTATACTCTCTCTCTTTCTCTTCGGCTGTATGGACACTTCGCCGATTAACACGGGAAGCTGGAGCTTTCAAATCCACACACATTGTAAATGACTACTCAAAATTCTTAAAAGTAGTTTAACACAGCTAAATCACTACAATCCGCTGTGAATACTTGTGCTGCCTGGCTTACAAACTCGCTTTTTGTACATTGTGCGAAGACATGTTCTGCGGCTCTGCTCTGAAAGTTGTACAATTATCGGCCGCTATGCGTTAAAGCAGGCTCCATATTTTAAGTTCGTACTTGTCGACGGGCCCAGACAGTTACCATAAACTTGGCTATGGAAGCTGATGAAATATTACCACTTAAGCAACACCCTTTTCACAGATAAGCATTTGTCGGAGAAACGACATATATTCGACCCGAAGCGAGCTCAGATATAAGTAAAGTATTGAGGTTAAATAGTTGCAAGCTGGCGATGCAACGTAATTACTAGTTATATAAGGTAACTAAAGGTAATGATACCTTTGTCTAACATTTGCTGTACTTTTCAACTCTGTCTTTTTCTATTTAGTTTCAATGAAGACAAAAGCTGCTGTCGCATCCGCGCAAACTGAGCACCGTCATCTCCGTGGCCCTTATTAGCCGCTGGTGGCCGTGATTCAGCGCGTGCGGCGTATCCCGCAACCGAGCCTTTGTGAAACATGTCTTTCCCGGGGCGATTCTGTACGCTGGTCGGGCGATCTGTGAATTGATCGATCTGTCGAGAGCCGACGCGGCGCAACGTGAACAATACACAGTCAGAAATGCCGAGCCGCTCTCTCGCTGACTGATTGCTGTTTTGAAGGTTTGATGGCTTGAACTGAGTAAGTAAACATGAAAGCAGAAGAAATTTAAGCGAGGCGGCCAGGCTTGCGACAATTGCGGTGCTCGTTTGATAAATTTCTAATTGTTTTTATTAACTGAAGTTGATACAAGGCAAGGCAACTGTCGATGAATGAATGATATCTCATTCGCAACAACTCGATCGGCCATTCTAAACGCCCACGGACTGACCATGACTGTAACATAATGAAAATAAGGCCCCACGCCGCCAGAACAATTTTTTGGACACTACATGAGCAGTATGAGAACTCTGATTACTAAAGTATCTTTTAATTTTTCTCAAAACAAGAAAACATTAAAAACATTTTCCCATCACAAAAATATCTGGCTTACAATCATGCTATGATATGTCGTGCTGATCATCTGTTAGAAAATATATGCATTCTGTCTGCCAAAGCTATTTGAGCTTGGCATCTAAGTATTGAGCACGGGACAAAGGATCATGTGATGCATTTCAGTGCTTCTCTTTAGTATTTAAGCTGTGCATAGATAAGATCACTTTCAAACTAAAGATATCAGGACTTCTTTGCACCTGTCTGCTTATATTAACAAGGTTCTGTCTGGCATTTTTATCAAAAAGAGTTATTACATATTGCTGATGTGACATCTTATTGCGTTATGTGATATTTCTTTATAGCTGTACATTTGAACACAAGCTAGAAAACACAAAAGATCTTCAATGAGCTATAAAAAAGCGAGCAACTATCTCTAGGCTTCTTTTTCAGAAATGCGAATGAAAGCTGCTATATTACAAGCGTGCTTGTGTTTCTTGAGAGAGTCGGAAACTGCTACTGTGTTTACTCAGCGAAATCGTCATTGAGATTCACTTTGTAAATATTTTGGTCTCAACTTTCCAGCTTTCAGTGACTTCGTTGCATTTAAATTTTCCATTGGCCAGTGGAAATGTATTGACGCTGACCGAACATCAGAACCGACTCTGAAATTGTCTGGGCGGTCACGAAAATCAATTGGCAATGAAAAATTTAGATTCAGCTGTACAGTTTTTACGGTGTTGTGAGTGACTGATTCAACACAAATAATAAAAGTGTGTGTTCAGCATTCTGAGCATGGGAAACAGCTAACTGGTAAAAAAAGTGATATGCTGGTCATTTTACAGCTCTGGCGCTTCTGACTTCATAACCTTTAAGTAAGTTGCATTTTAAAGAACTTGCTTTCTTTACTATTCAAACGTTAATTTGAGCAACATAAAGTAATAGTTGTTGTTTGCTGTCAGTCACAAATATAATTTGTGAGATTATGTTGCTACGCACACACACACACACACACACACACACACATATATGTAACGTATATATATATATATATAAGAACACATTGCATTACCAAATACCTGAAATGTTCTTTAACAACATCCTTTCTCTGTTTCTTTAAGTAATTTGTGTTCTAAATGAGCGATAGGTGGTCTGCGGAGGGTGCAGCGGGAATTTCTTCGTAAGCTGAAGCGAGGAGAAAGAAGAGCGATGATCAACTTGTTCGACCAGCAGGAAGAACAAATCTGCTGACCGCAGAGCCTGAAGCATTCGCTCTAGTATAAAGAACAAGTTAGGCTCAGTGCGAACTCCGAACTCACTGCGATGAAACTAAACTTAAATGAAGTGAAAACAAACGACGGCACAAAAATAAAACGGCCTGTTGATCAACTCTTGGTGCTGAAACGACCAAAACTAATGCGCTTAAACTTGCAAGCCTTATTATTTCTCCGGGACTGTTTGCGATGATACAGAAGACACAAACATATGGATGCGCATAATTTACACACGATCTCGAACGTGAACAATTGCAATTCGGCTAAAAATGTGAACTCTGAACATGTTAACAGCAACGTAACCTCATTTTTAACGAAATAAACAGTAAATAATGCATTAATAAATGTCTGCAAAGCAAGCATGCTACTAACTTAAAAACATTGTTCGGTCTAACACTATTATTCAAAAGACTTAACATTCAAACGATTTTTGCACAAAACCTAAGCATCTTTTGTTTTACGAGATTGAAAGCTCCGATGTAAAACGAGCTTGCTAATGAGTAAACTAATGGCAAAACTAATCGGCTTGTCAGCACACAAATCTTGCGACAGAAAGAAGTTATTTATGCATACTGATGCTGTCGTCGACAGTTTTGTCAGAAAAAGCGCTGTATCATGTTAGTCTGCATATTCTGAAGCCTCTCGGCAGCTGGTGGAAAGAAGATGTTGACTTTCTACCATCTATCGGATCATCCTCCGCCCGACGTGCGACGAAGATGAACGTGTAAACTCCATTTATCGGCCTCAAGCCCACTCCCACTCTCCGGTAGTAAACAATAGCCATATGGCTGCTTTCAAGCTATCGGAAAAATCATCTGCTTTGATGAAATGAACATCTTATCTTTCGCAGACCGTCTGTCTTCGATGATGTCTCAGTGTCCGGCTCGTCGGCTTTTCTGTTTTGTTTTGCTTGTAAACGCAAACCTACACGGCATTATCTCTGGCTTTCGGCTGCATATGTTATAAAATGAGTCGGCGATACATCGTGATGATAATGCGCTGATTGTCTGTTTGTTCGAAACCACATCGGGTGTGAGTGCACACTGTTTTGACTTCGTTCTGTGTTAGCTGAAGTTGATATTAACTATTAGCGAAAACAGAACTCTCGGTCTTTAATCGCGGGTACTGAAAGAAAGACTGTGATGGGTGATCGAGACTGGGCGAAATGCGGTAAGCAACTGTTATTGCGTGCGCTGTTGAAATATTGCATGTGAAGACCGTGAAGGCTGACAGATGTGTTTGCCTGCTGGCGCTACGTCCCAATCTGTTATTCGGCAGGTCATTTTTAAGCGACCGGTCGGTCTTCGGTTATGCAATTTAGATGACTATTTGAGTGTTTTTGCTGGGCGATGATCGCTTTTATCACATCTGGAAGGTAATCGCTGCTAAATTGGAGCTATGTGAAAGTCATTCGCGTGGCGGTAAATGAATAAGCGGTCCTGGCGTACTGTTATTACCCGCCCGTTGGCGCGCTTTAAGCTCACCGTATTTCTCGTCAAAATTTAATCAAAAGCTCGCGACCGGCTGCGCAGTGTCGTTCTCTGGCAAACACTGTCTGCGGTAACTGCTTTTATAATTCAGGTCTGTGGAAGCGCAGGAATGGACTCAGTATAAGCGGCGGGCCCGGCAGGGTAATCTGAGCCCACTATTAGCGCACTGAGCTTTTAAGAAACTACACACAGTAACGTGAACATGTGCTGGGCAAACTGCTGGAAGGCTTCGGCATTTGCATGTAGGCTGGTGATTGTCTGTCGGCACAGAGCAACACAACATAAGAAGCGGTCACTGGTGGCGAAAAACTGAAGCGAATAACGGTGGCCTGACTTCAACGACTGAAATAATGTCAGGCACAGGCATGGCGCAAAATAACTGTAATAAATATTAAATATGTAAATATCAGCGGTTTCAGTAATCTCACTGTTAAGATTTTTTTCATTATTGTTATTGTATTATTATTGACCGTTGAGTAAATGTATTTTCTTGATTTAAATCCTGAAAGTATTTATGGTACACATTAAACAAAAAATACTCAAAAGAAACAAATTTAAAAACATATTATTTTAAAGTAAATTGGCTGATATCATTGCGTTGTATATATTATTTTATTGTTATTATTGCAGTGAGTAAGACCATTAACCAAATTAAATAAAATTATTATTTTAAAACAACCTGGACATAAAACAAACTTTTGTACGAAAAATAAATCGTCATTCTAAAATCTTCCGTAACTGGTAGCTGTTTACGGTAACAACAATGTGTTTTAGTCCTGGTGTATTTAGTCGATCCAAGGAATAGATACTGGCATGGCTGCCAAGGCACAGATATCATGTTAACAACTCGAATAATCAAATCCTTCAGTCACACCTGACCTGTGAAGCTTCACGAAGGCGTTCATTCTCTCTCAAAACATCTTTTATTTAGAGGAAATAACTAACGAGCAGGCGCACAGTAACATGGTCAATCACTTTATGAAGCTGATGCGGGCACTGTTGCCATGCTATAAATTCCGCTAGGTATATTGAATGCTCGATTAGCTAATATACTGGGCTCTTCTTTGTGTGACTCGATGGCTTTAAGAGATGTTGTCGTGGTGCTGAAGTGGTAACGATCTGGTCTGAGGGCTTTCCATGCAACGTTTGACTCGCATTATTTGCTCTGTGCTTTTGGTTGTGAATTCGGTTCACGACGACAAGCGGTTTCGCGACGTGAACAGACGACATTTAATGGCTGGAGACACAAAGAATGCGCACTTCCTCCGGCGATCTAGTGATAACGAAAAAACGAAAAACGAGCAAACGCATGAGCTACAAATGGTCGAGAAGCGAAGAGAAAATGAGTGGTCATGCTGCTCTTGCAGGCTTTGTACAGCTTTCGGTGTTATGTAACCTGTATTTAATATAAAATCGAACTGAAGGCGATAATTCACCGCAGTAAATCTAACTTTGGACGTTACAGTGATGGTACCGGTCCTTCGATTCCTGCAGCACCAATAGGCCGTTTTGGTCGATTATATACCAATTTTCTGAAATTACCAGTTTGCAGAGCTGGAGCAAATGTGTTTAAAGGCCAGAATTAGAACCGTATGAAAGAGATAAGAAAACAATGAATGATTTTAGTCACGCGCCCGTGGCCAGGGTGAGTTGAGCAGACCAGTGCACAGCACTGTGGGAAAAAGAATTACAATTTACAGCTGTAATGGCCTCTGATGGTTTAATGACAGAACACGGGGCTGTGTTTACTGGTAAGGATACGAGATAAGTGAAGAAAGAGGAAAGCAAATGAAACTGTTCAATACAAGAGAGTCCAACGCTGTAAAAATAAAAAGCAGGAGTTACTGCCTTATGACTCGAACGTGCATTTGGGTTTGCTTTGTTGAAGTTATAAATAAAAGAAAAAATGCTTTTATTAATATTATTATTTAGTTATATTTTTAACTGGACGATATGAGGGCAGTCAAACCATCCTTAATTTTCCTTAATGTTATTACACTTTTAGTTAGTATACATAGGGCCCATCTTTATTTATATTCAGTATGTACGAATTTGTTTTCATTGAGTTTCTCCACGATTTTAAAGAACAGTTAGAAATGGTAAAAACACCCAAACAATCGTACGCATGCATCAAAACATTCTTCTTATAATGAGGTTTAACTTAATTGGCATTTTCAGAAAAACTGCCTTTTTGGATAAGGTTCTAGAGGGTTTCCATCAGTTCAGCAGTCTGATGAACCCCCTCAAAACGTCTTTCCTGAATAATTTCATACTCAACAGATCAGACTGAGTCAAAAGAATGTGAAGTAATGGCAAAACAATGGCAAAAACACGTTCACTCACACACACACACACACACACACACACTAACATAGAGATCACACGTCACCTTGGCTGCCTCTCCGCAGAGTGACTCGGTCAAACACCATGCTATTGACTTGCATGATCTGGTCTCAGCTCTAGGCCCCTCTCTCTCGACGGATGATCCCGGCTCCACCAAAGACATAGATGCCAACTCCATGCTCTGACCCACCGTATGCTGAATCCCAGGCCATGGCTCTTGCTCCTTTCAGCGTAACCCGGCGAATTTCATCAGGCGCTTCCTGCATCAGCGCTGGCGCTGTCCCCTCAGCCGCGGTGCACGAGCGGGCCACCTGCCGCACGGGTCCGTGACCAGGACCGGCCTGCTCGGACTCGTGCAGAAAGTGCGCGGAGGATGCTCCGGCGTGAGCGTTCATTGGCTTCCGTGATCATCCGAGCACTCGATGTGACACCGGCCATAACGAATCCGTCTTCAGATAAAAAAGCCCTTCCGATGTGTACTGGTCGAACAGCAGCTGGTCGGAGCGGGGGTATGACCGAAGCGAAGCATGGGTAAGGTTGGCGCTTGTTGGGTGTGTTGAGAATGACTTTGAGAGTCTGCACACGAGATCAAAGAGAACATTGCGTTTGGCGTAGTATACGTTGAGACGGTGGATGAACTGCTCCCTTTCAGGAAGTCGTTGAGCAGCACGTTGAGCGCGTTGTGCAACTTCTTGACGTTAACGGAAGCGCGCGACCACTGGAGCCCAGGGAGTTCGCGCCCGACTTGAGAGAAGCGCGCTCCGATTCGTGCTCATTCTCCGAGACACCTCAAAACCCACAGGGGGTTTCATCAGGCATCAGGAACAAGAGCGCGATCACTGCCTCTCGCTTAAAAACAGAAGCGCGGCGCGGTTCGTGCGTGCATTGACCTGTGAGTGAGACCAGCCATGCCGAGTTAAGTCTTCAAAATAACAACGCGGAACCGCTGGCGCGGTTACCAGTTTGGAAGCTTTTGATTAATACTTTGAAATCGGTTAAATAAATCACTTTGAAGAAGAGAGTGGAAAAACTACAGTCTTCTTTCAAAAAGGCAAACAACAAACCCGAGGTAAGTCCCGCGAGATTTGGCGTCCGTTATAGTGACTTTAATCCTTTTGGTAAGACTTGTACTGCGCGTTGAGGAACCGGTGGCAGAGACGCGTCCCACTCCGAAAAAGAAACGAAACACAGCACGAAGGTTTTGAAGTTTGGCTGCTGAGCTCTGAAAGAACAGCGCGTCTGGTCAGTGCGGCTCGCTCGGATTTCTTATTGTCGCTACTACCGAGTCCGTAGTGAGATACCGACACTGCGCTCTGGAGGAAATGACGCACGCGCGGGCACCTCCTGTTGCTTAGGAACAAACAACTGTGAGGAACGCATTTGGACAAACTAAACTTCTTTTTTTGCTGTGCGTGAGCTGTTACTAATTTTCAAGGCCACCGGGCACAATGACGTTGATCAATTGAAAAATAAGTCGTTTCCAAAAGAGCATTGCGCACTTAACGTAAAAGAAGTTCTCAAAAGGAAACACTGGAGAAACCACAGTCACCTGATTTTAACTTAACACGTATGTGCCACTGACAAGATCCTCTAAATGTTATTTATTTATCTTTGGAAAAGCAACAACTCGTTGTTCAGAATGTCAGCTAACATTTTGTCAAGGTTCTCTAATGTGATCATTCTTGTTGTGCTGTTAATATAATGTTAATTCAGAGTTAACTGGTCTTTAATAAAGTTCTTGCTTTAGCCCAAAATTTATATTTCTATTATTTGCATTGTTGACTCAAAGTTTCTCTGAAACATTTTATTTGGACGTTCATGATTTGGATGATTAAGAGAACATTCAACATAAGCATTTCAATAATTTCTGTAAAAGTCCCATAACGCTCCCACTTAAGCAAGATAAACTGAAAATGTTTTGAAAAAAATTCAGAGAACATTTCATAATTTTTCAGGTATGTTAGCAAGACATTTTAGAACAAAATTTGTTTTAGCTTCAGAAGACAAATGCTGGTACATCATATGATTTAATATTGAGATCTTAAATTATCAAATCTCCCAAGAAACATAAAAAATTGTACCAGTATGGCAATGTTGGAACATCAATTTAAAGATCAAAAATATTTGACCTAACAAAGCCACAGCTGACCAATCAAAATGAAGTGTTTCGAGGAGCCATCAAATGCAGAAAAACTTTCAGAATAGTAGTGACCTAAATACATTTTTCAGTAATGACCAATGAAAAGCCAAATCCGATTATGATTGACATCTCCCTTTGGAACATTTTAAAAAGAAATGTCTCAGTGCAGATGAAAAAGGCCCTTACATTTCAATCTTACAGCTGATTTCTCTTTTTAAAGATTAAGGCGGGTCAGTGAAAGCTGTTTTGATCAGATTTACAAAACGAGGGCAGTGTTTGGGCGCATTTATGTGTGTGTGCTTTATTTGAGAGTGCTCCATTTATACCTGAAGCTCTAATCCCTGTGTGTCTGCCTGGGCAAAGACAGTAATATTACATCTAAAACGCAGCTCTGCTCAAATCAGGCTGGTGTTGTGAGAACCCAACTCTCACAGAGGCTGTGTATAATACTGCATCTGCAGGAAGAAAGAGCTGCATAATCCATTCGTGCACATTCATGGCAGCCACGTGAATTGTTTTAAACAATAATAATTATCAGCATTATGTAGGCGTGTCTGATGTGCTTAAAGACAAGCCTGCAAAGGTTTTTAGTCCAGTCTGTGCATTTCAGCTGCTGGGAAGCTCAGTTGGCGGCTTAGCGGCGGCATGCGTGTCATCCTCTAAGCTCATAAGAGGAATTAGAAAGGCCTGTCAGCGAACATCCACAACCTACGGCACATCAATAGTCTCCCTGAGGTTAATAGTAAACTCACATAGACAGACTGTTGCTTTCTTAAGGAGCTGTATTTAACCTGCATTTGTTTTTTGCCAGGAGAGTGCATCGGTGCTAAATAAAATGATAAAATACGAATGAAATAAACCAGAGTGCAGTATAATACAATAAATGTGAGCATGTAATTAACATTAAAGTAAGCAACAACAGCCTCAGTTGTTAAATGCTTGATTTAAAATGATAACAGAACCTCTCAACTTGAACTTTCTTCATTCTTTGAATTGTCACATACCTTCTAAGATGGTGACATTGCAGCAAAAGAGTCAAATTCATTGCTAATTTGCAATTACCATCTCTTGGCATAGGCGCACGGTGGCATAAATTAATGAACAATTAATGGGCCTAAATGAGACAATAGAGATGCCCATTGATCTTTATGCACTGTAGAAGTGAATACACTTCAGCTGTAAGAATCACGTATCCACTATGAGCTCTCACTCACCAAAAAAAAAAAAGCACACACACGCACACACTCAAAACTGCTCCAAAATGTACGACAGAAATTCAATTAAGTGCTAAAATACCTAATATCTTCCCTTGTCCTTTCCTATCTCCCCTATATGTGTGTTTGTAAGAGTGATTTAATGAAGCCGCGTGTTTGGGTTGGTTTAACCTAATTTGAGTAATTCCTGTTCTCTTGGCTTAAATTGAGACTCCAGATTTCCCCTGCACCATCATAGTGGGCTGTTTTCTGCTTTCTTGATAAAAAGTCCCAAGTCCTCTTTTGAGTACAGAGCAAGTGATGTAAAGAATAAACATCTAACTTTTATGGCGGGTTGCGCAGTCAAGACCATTAAATCGCAGCCGTTGGCTGTACTTTACCTAAAGACAAATACAGTTCAGTTACGACTGACAGAAGCTTGTTTGACGCGAAACATGTTAAATTGTCTAACTCCCGACACTTATACAACACCGTTTACAGCAGCTCATAAACACGACGCTAAATTTTACTGTTTGAAAAAAAAAAAATCCCGGGACGGAAGGTAGGAAGGGAAGAACTGATCAGTAAGCGTTGGGTCAGAATGCAGTGCGGCTTTGATTAATAGCAGAATGTTTAATGGGAATTGAGGAAATGTGCGTCACGCTGGGCTCTGCCAACCCTATAATTACGGCAATATAAAGAGCAGAGGATCGTATGCTGCAGTGCCATGCCCCAGTGCCCAGTCTGACAGAGCACACCACGCCATTAAACACTGCATTACGGATACCTCACTGAGGTGTATTCAGCTCTCACTACAGGACAGGGGTGATTTAAAAGCCATTTATGACATCTGACCAAGTCGGAAATAAAATCTGCCAGGGTGTGTATTGTATGGGCGTGATGCGAGGTAAATCATCTCTTTTTGCTGCACTGCTGTGCACTTTGTAAATGATAGATACCATGTCAGCTGCAGGTTAAGAAGAGGTGGGTGGCAATGATGTAAACTAAAGCTGGCATCCCATTGAGCACTATTTAAAACCTTGCATTTGGCCTCTAGCCGCTTGATTCGTGACTTCAAAAAGTACCTGAAATTCTCCGTTTTCTATTAATATTAAATGAACCCACTCTGTAAAGCAGGCCAGGATTTTCCAGTCGGCATCTAATTTAAACAGAATTTAAAAGTTCAGATACCATTCGTAATATAATTTATGACATCTTAAATTCCAGAATGATACTATTTTCCAGTTAGAAAGCACTTAAAGACTGCTGCTAAGTAAATTGAAAGATAAATAAAGGAAAATGTTATTATGGACAATTCACCTTTGAAAAGGAAAAAGTATGAGAGCAGTAATTATTCTGATTTCATGTTTTTCAAGTGTATGCTAAAAACTTAGTAAATACTGAGATTTTTAACAGATGGACCCCTCAAGACTGTCGCTGCACATGAAAGTTCTTATTCACTGAAGGCTAATACAGCCACTGTTGATGTTTAGAGGCTGTGTCAATCTGTTGAATTCCCACAGTGCTGTCTGTATCCTGATGAGCAAAACTTTGAGGGAAGATGCCAATATTTCCAGCGGCGTGTCCTTCTAACCACTCATCGTTCACTGGAAAGCGGAAAAAACACGATAACACTTTAAAACAGGAACACTCGTTCACTATTAACTACAGCTTTTACCTCAGTAAATTATTAATTTGTTGCTAATAATTAGGAAGGTAGTTGTTAAGTTTGAGTATCGGGTAGGATTGAGTAAGGTCATGTAGAATAAGGCATTAATATGTGTAATTACTAATAATAAATAGCTTATATTTTAGTAATATGCATGCTAAAAAGCAGCCAGTTAAGAGACCTAAAATAAGGTGTTAACAAAAATACTCACATGTGTGTAACGTTAATAATAAAATCAATAACAAAAAGATAGCCCACTGTTTATGTACCTTTACTGAGAATGTCAATTGTGTCTTAGCCTTCACTGAATTCCAAATCCTCCGGGCCTTGTGCATTGTAGTCGTACAGTGCCACCATCTGATAGAGAATAGTCCTGTTGGCCAGAGGGTCCTCGTTCTTTGGACAAGATGGAAAAAAACAGGAATATATTAAAATATTAAAAATTGCTCAAAATATTTTTATGAAAGAACAAAATTCATGGAGATCGTTTGCCTTTTTTTGTCCCTCATAATTAAAAGAATTGGTTAAGTATTTACAGGTTGATTTCCTCAAACGGTGTAAACACGGTGAGTGAGTGCTGCTATCAAAACAAGCAGCACTGGCAGACATTTACAGCAAGATAAGCTAACCAAACTAGAATTTTGCAATTCTGTTTGGTATCGATAGTGGTACAATTTATTAAAGATGTAGTAGATCATTTACTCACCCTTGTTTCGTTTCCAAACCTGTATGAGGTTCGATGTTGCATAAAAAGGTATTTTAAAGAATGCTGGTGATCAAACAGTCAGCGGTCCTCATTGACTTCCATACTATTTTGTTACCATACCATCAAATCAATGGGACCAACAACTGTTAGGTTCTTTAGAATATCTTCTTTTGTGTTCAACATAAGAAATGAACTTATACAGGTTTGGAATGAGTAAATGATGACAATTTTCTTTTTTTTGAGCGAACTCTATCTTTAAGTCACTGATAGCTGTCAATCAAAATTAGCAATTAGTTTACCTGACACCAAATTTGGGCACGACCGCATTCAGCCCACACCCTCCAGGCTATCCAGCCTATCATCACCATTCAGTGGTGTTAGGGCTCTGGTGCCATTCGTTCTGTGTCTGTGAGAGGAAGCAGTAGTAAGTGTTAGAAATGTTGTGGGGGTTTGTACAACGGAAAAATGTGACCAGAGTTCTAACATACTTTAAAGCTGGGAATTTATGGTAACTAAAAGCGGGTCAAGCAGACTGCAGGTCTGTGATATTACCTGAGGCGAACGTTCATTGCTGGCTGTCCCTAATTTCTCAGCGATTTTGTCTTGCAGATCCCGGAAAGAAGTTTCTGAAGGACTCTCAGAGCCATGGTGTATGTATAGCGCACCTTCACTATGACTGATCCAGACTCCTGAGGTGAAGTTTGGGCCTGAGAAATTGGCGTCGGGGAGCACATCTGAGGTTCTGACTGAGATAACTGAAACCTACATATGACCAGTTCACTGGGATTTACATAACAATAACTTGATTTTTTTTTAAATATTTACCCCAAATACCTCTTTTGACCATTGCAAAGTTTGCACAAGGTATTTGCATATTCATATATAAGTTTTGTCACAAGGTAATCAGGTTTCTCTGCCAGAGAGTGGCCTCAAATAGTCCCCTTTTCAAAATTTTAGCAGTTTTCCTTTGCTCCCTTGGGTGTATTTCTGACTGAATCAGGCCAAATCAAAGGCCTGCTGCTTCAACACTCCACTTCATGTCTGAGTCACAAAACTCATTCAAAAGATCTCATCTCACACAAAGATCAACCATGGCGGCCACTGCATTAATCATGCTCTGCTTCTATTTCCATCTACAGTATATGATATTGTCAGCAATGCTGTCTTTCAGGCTTGACAAATTGGACAGGAAGATAAAACATACACATATGTGTGTGTGTGTGTGTATATATATATGTATGTATGTATATATATATATATATATATATATATATATATATATATATATATATATATATATATATATATATATATATATATATATATACACATACATATATACACACACATATATATATATACATATATATACACACATTTTATGTATTTATTTATTTTTATAAATAATGTACTTTACACAATTATTAAACTGAACTGAATCAAAACTGAAGCTAAATAATGCTGTTTTACCTTACGTCACTAATTCCTTATTCTGTTACTTCCCGTTTAATACTGTGCAGCTGCTTTGAAACAATCTTAACTGCATTAAGGGCTGTGTAAATAAAAGTAAACTGACTTAAACCTTTTAATTAATGGTGAAAAATCCCTAACGGTAAAGAAACCACTGCTTTTGTCCTGCCACAAGGTCAGGAGTCTTTCATCATATCCAAGTGTGTTTGGTTACTCACCTGCTGTGTGGGGGCGCGGGTGGAGCTGCCGGTTGTAGGAGGAGTTGTGTGGGTAGCATCGGCACAGGAGGGCTGCAGCTCTGCAGGAGAGAAAAACCTACTTTCTTCAGAATACCGGTACAGTCATTTTTGCTTTTATTTTTAGGACAGTTAAAGGAGAGACAGGAAGTGATAACTGCAACATCTATTATATATATAGAGTTTAGAGATTAAATTTCCTTTTATTTTTTTCATAATAATATGTATTAATGAAAATAAAACACATACCACTTTAACAAATTTAGTCAACCGTTTCAGTTTGAATGCTCTGTTTTATCTAAAATTCATTTCTGTACCTAATGAACGTTGAGATGGAGCTTGGGGGTCGGTTTGGAGGTTTTAGGGCTGGTGGATGCGGGATGCCATTGGCGAGTTCCTTCAAAAAAATGTAGAAAATTACTAAATATGCTACTTTAGTTCAGACACTGAATGCTTATACACTATGCCAAGCGAGAAATGTAGATCTTCTTTTGCTCAATTAATCATCACATATCTGGCAGAAGTGGTAACAAGAGGCTATAAACTTCTTAAACCTTTTTTTATTTTTTTATGACTGCTTTTCTCTTCCCTTACAATGAGGCTAAAAGTAACGGTGTGCTGAGGCGGCGTGGTCTTTGCCAAATTTCTGTAGTTTTGCAAAGTGTGTAAGCACATTTTAGACTAAATTAAAAAGCTTTTAAAGCTGTCTGCATTCATAAAGCTCGACGTACTGTATCTAAGAGAAAAGCTGGCTAAGACTTGGCAAATTACAAGACATTTAAAACATTAAATAACACTCTGTTGGAAATGAAAAGAAGTCATACAGGAAGTTAACAAATGAATAAAGGGACACTTACGATTAAGCTTGTTTTTCCCTTGTTTTTGATGCCCATCAGTTCAAGAAGAAATTGGGGACCAGACCTCTCTATTTTTAAAGTAGGAAAAGAGAAGTTTTATAATCGTTATTCTATAATCTGTCATTCTGTTTAATATCATATTAATGATGGCATTTCAGCGGCTTTGCTTGACGTCAGAAAGCGTAGGTTATAAAGGCGAAAAACAATTAATGTGCCTCAAATCTAAACAAAGCCTCTGTAGTCCATCAAATTCTAGAAATGGTGAGTATCCCACCTTCCCATCATAAATAATGACCGCCAGTCCGTCTTTGTCATCATCACTGTACAAAAAACACTTCTGCTCCTCTGCACGGGCACCGTGAGCTCCCCTGCCCCCTTTGCCACATATGCACTCTTCATTTTCATGTAGCTTGAGATTCCCTATGCCGGAATAACATATTTATCTTAATTAGAAGTGCTTTTTGTGCTTAAGTTGACACAAAACTAGTACAATATATTATTATATCTACGTATTAGGCTGGTCTTGATATTTGAAGTGAATACTGAATACATACTGGCCATCTTCTACCTTGGCTCATAGTAGCCTGGTTTCTGCAGAGAGATATACATAGTCAGTAAAGTCTAGTTAGAAACCAAAAGTTTGTAAAAAAATAAATAAATAATAAAAAATTAACAGGTGCAGTATAACAGGTTGTAATTGTACCTGTGGCCTGAGAGGATCAAAACCTCTAAAGTCATCATTGGGAATCAAAGAAGTGATGACCTGAAAGAAAAGAGTTTAATTTCAGCATAAATATTTCTCAAGTAATAGTGTGCATGTACTTAAAATATGCTTTTGTCCAGTTCTTTTGTGTTTAAATATCATACAATTTACATTTATTGAAGTTTGCATCTTATAGTTAGTTTCCAAACAGCTTTCAAAGGCGCTGTACTGTGTGAAGATACAAGTTACCTTAGCTTCGCCCAGAAGAAGTCCCTTGGTTTAACCTGGTCTACATCCCGTTTCCTGGGATGGAACACTTCACCTCAGGAACCAACAGAGGCTCCAAAACCTCTCTCCTCTGGGAATAAAATAGGCATTTCATGATTACAATGTTTAGTGGAGTGTTGTCAGCTTAACAGACTGCTGGAAATCATCACAACCTATACTGCACTCGATAATGCTTTACCACTAAAAGATCAATCATAATGTAGAGAGGATCTCTTGCAACTATGAGGAAAAAACTTTTTCAGTTTCCTCTTAGCATTTTCTTGATAAAATGTCACATAGGTCTTACAGAAATAGCCTCTAGAGCTATGTCTATCAAGTTGCTTCAGCCCGCTCCTCTCTCCTGTGAGGCGATGTCAAAATTTCTCTGGCTTTGTCCCATTGCTGCAGTCTAGAGTGGACCCGGCTGCTGCATTATAAAGGACCTATGAGTGAAAAAGAAATCCTACATAAGTTCATTCTAGATTATACACTGTTGTTGGGGTCAAGTTTAGTTTAATTTGAAATACATTTTACTTTTATTCAGCAAATATGCATACAATTGATCAAAAAGGTAGTAAATACATTTATAAAGTTATTAAAGATTTTTATTTTACTCTGTTCGCTGAGCAATCCTTTAAAATGATCATGTTCTCCAAAATGTTAAGCATCACAGCTGTTTTTAACTGTGAAAATCAGAACATTTCACATTACCGATTTCACTATATATATATACATAAAGTATCATTATATTTTTACTTCACTTAGGAAACTGTAAAGTAATTCATTCCCTTTCTAGCACACAGTGAGTAATGAGGCTGCGTCTTGATTATTCTACCAGGAAATTACATAAACCATGCCCATAGTACACATTCCTGATGACAAACAGTGGATTAGTGGGGCACATTTTTGCTCTTTGTCTCTGAGAAACTTCTAGAAAGCAAACGTTTCTCTTTTTCATCCAACAGGCATTTGAGGAATAGAAATGTTGTTTCGTCAGTTCAGGCTAACCTGAGCTTAACCTGACAACTAAGGAATGCTGGCTATGTCTTATCTTATTTCTTTGTTGGCATTTGACATTGCATAATCGTGGAGCTTTTTCACTCGGCCCTCAAAGAGGCCTTGTGATGGATATCTGAACAGGTGAACTCAACCAATGTTCATGTTTAATGGCGGAGTTGACACAAGGCTAGACAGAAATTGTAAACAGTTTCCCACTTGTCAATAAAACAAATTCAAACAATCATACCGTTATACATGGTTTTGGTTAAACTTTTTTTGAGCATACAAAGAGAAATATGCTTATGTTCCGACCTGCCAGCTGTACATTTTATAGCGAAGGCCCAGCTGTTTGTAGTCAATAACAGGGTTTTCCCTCATATATTTCTGAGCCCATATACAGTCAGCCAATGCCTCCTCCAGCCTGGTGTTAGGAAAAAGACAGACACAGACAGAAGGGAAGAGAATGAAACAGAGAGCGAGCAAAGAGAACAAAGAGGCAGTGTCAGATGATGGCGAATCAGCCGCCCAGAACATCAACTTTAAACAAAAGAGGTCAATGTTTAAGATGTTTTTGTTGCGTCACTCTGTAGCGTAGACTAGTCTGCTTGTTCACAGAGAGCTACAGTATCCTCACCTGTTTGCCATCATATGAACGGCAGACCTCTGGAAAAATCCCACAGCAAGACCACGATCCTTTGCGATTACCTGGTCAGAGAGCCTAAAAACAGCATTTGACATTGTCAGAGACTCTCAAACCACATCTCCTTTTTATCTAGCAATTGCAGTTTGTATTTCCAGATTATATTTTTAACTACCTTAAAATAACAAAATTATGAACTAAGCAAAGGGTTTTCAAATTGGGGGCCACAAGGAAGCACTGGGAACCATGGAAAAAAAAAAAAAAAAAAAAAAATAAAATAATAAAAATAATAAAAATATAAATATATATATATATATATATATATATATATATATATATATATATATATATATATATATATATATATATAACAGAAAAATCTTCTAAAATACATCTAGATATTTATATATTTATATAACTTTATATAACTCCTCAACAACTTTTAACATAAGTATGATTTCTAAATAACTTATAATACATTAATTTGATTCAAATAGAAAAACATTAATTTATATGACAACATTAGAGTTAGAATACTATTGTAAGCAAAAATAAGTAACAAATTAATAATAAAAACTAAATAGTTTCCAAATAATAGTCTATACATTTGTAATAATCATATTAAGTGTAAATAATGACATACAACACACAAACACACAGCTGCCTGTATAGTCATATTTTGTGGCATCTAAAAAACAAAAACCCCTAAAAGTAAAGTATAGACATAGACAATGATAATTGTATTGAATTATTGAAAGAGATATCCTACATTTACCACACTTGTAATTGTACCTTGATGGCGAGTCCATGACCCAGGGCAATGTGTGTCGAAGCAACCACAAACATAGTCACGACAGTTGTGTTCTGTGATCTGGTTGAGTTTAGTGAGAGCACACTGCCAGTCCCGGCCGTCTATCGCTCTCACGGCCTCATCCCACAGCTTGATCAACTCTATATACAGCATGGCCTCTACAACAAAATACAAAATAATCAACTGATATTTCAGAATTACTCTATACTAAGCTGTACTGAGAAAACACAATATTTTTGCATCTAATATCACTAAGAACAAAAGAGTGAGCGTGGCAAATACAGGCGAGACTATGAGCTGTATGCAGGTTCTTAAAAAGAAAATAAAACCATAACCTAATACTAGTACAACTGGGACACTTACCACTGCTTAGAAACTGACAGAGACAAGTCAGGAACCCGAACTGCTTTCTAGAAGCGAAAGATCAAGAATATGAGCGTGGCTCCTGAACAGGTGTAAGTCAGAGTTCTCAGTGAACTCACAGGAAGTGATTTTTGTATTGTGACACACAGCTGTGGTTCCTCCCACCATGCTTTCAGGAAGTACCACATTCCCGGCAGAGACAGACAGAGGCTTGTTGAGGAGCAGGTGGAGCACGTACACAATGGCTCAATTAAACAAAAGCTGATGCATAAGAAACCGAAGACAATGTGCACACCTACACAATAATATATACAGCACACTAAAAAGTAACTATAAAGGTTGTCTGGCCAAGAGTTACACTACCAGGGAGCACTTAGTCATTGCCTGACATTTATTTTAATAGGAAGAGAGTCAAGAAAAAGACTGGAGAGAGGAATCCCGGCATTGCTATATTACCATGTTTATATAGCAAGTTTACAGCTTTAGATTTTTTTGGGGGTTAAAATTATCTTTAATTTTACATGATCTCAAAAAGAAACAGGCAAAAAAAGGATGTGTTTTGACACATTTGTAGCGCATTTGTCCACATGTAGATATGTTAAGATACATGCGAAGAACATATTAAACTATGTGGGATAGAAGTGAAACATCCAGGAGAGCAGACGTACTCTAATTTAACCTTAGATGGCGCTACAGATGTTTGGTAAACAATCCCACAAGGGTTCTATGGTTTGTAATCTAAAACACAATTTAAGACAATTAAAAAAAAAAGTGCAAATTACTTGTACGTCTAAAAAATTTATTGCTTTGTTGATGTACAGTTTTGTTGTATTACTAATATATATATATATATATATATATATATATATATATATATATATATATATATATATATATATATACTACCAAACACAAATACTACAAAAACCTATCATTGTGGTTTATTGGCCATTGACACCTTATATGAGTATGCTGAGTGTTAGATGCTAAACACTTCCAAATTCTTTTTTTAAATACTGACAATCTGAGTGATCCAAAGACTAACTCACAAAAAAGACACACAGCACACAAAAGGCACTAGTCGCCACCATCTGGTAAGTAACGACGTAAAATGCAAACATTTTTAATGCAGAAATAGTCACTGAAGCACAAATCCTAACCCCCATTATTAAAAATTCCCACCATTACAATCAAATTCAGGATTAGATTCTTCACGTTGTTATTGAACTCTATCTTTGGTTTAAATTTAACAGTTTCACGTGCTTGTGTAAATCAAATTAAAATCATGTTTTTGCATCGTGAATAATGCAGCCTTTTTGGAGGGATATAGGGAGTTTGAGACTGTGAAAATAATTTAGGTATTTTCTTGGAACATGTTTTTTGATACTTGAAATATATATATATTTTTTTACATAGGCCTTCCATTTAGAATGAAGTTAAACAAATTATTGAGTATATCGTAGAAATGTATTATTTATTCATTTTAGATTAATGTATTGATTTATTTATATTTATAAACATACACTTACGTACATAATATCATGTCACGTATTTTAAAGCATGAAGACTTTTACTTTGAAATTGTTTTTTGACTTTTATTCTGAAACTGTTGGGGTACTTTTTATGTCATACGCCGAAGCGCAGCTTCAAGTCGAACACACCTATTGAGACGGAGGTCTCTGCACAACAAAAGTAGGCGTTTCTAGATTTCGGGAGTTTTCAAATATATGGGTGTTTCACAATCATGCCGTTAAAATTATCCCTCTGATCTAACCCCACCCCTAAACCGACGCTCACTACGACGTCAGCCAATCAGGTAACACAGTTTAAAAACGCCCTGATGTGGTAACTCCCATTAGCGAGACCTATACTTGAAATTATTATTAACCTGCCAAGCTGCTGTGTTGATTGCTTTAACAACCCTCAAGATAACGGTGTGGATCACATGCCGTACTTTTGACCCAACAGAGATAATCGCTCGTCTGCAACGTTTATAGACGACTTGTAAACATGACACAAATCACATGACAGCTGACATGATCACGCGACAGTCAGTAGCCCTGTGTTGATTTTGGGAACTTTGCTGGGTTCCAGGCTTGTTGTGTGGGGTCTCTGTGAGAATGGCTGCACGTTGGCTTTTCCTTGGATTCGTGCTGCTGATCTTCGGTGGAAAAACTGAGACGCGTTCATCTGTGGCAAGTTTTCATATAATTGTTTGTTGATTCGTGACATTTTATTGCTGACGAAGATCCTCAGTTCTCTCTCCGTTCGTTTTTCAAACGTTTCTTCAGTCCGTTTTTGAATTCTCCTCTTCAGGATTTTCTGTTTTAGAAGGAAAAGCTCAATAAGGAGGTCATCCCATCTCACAGAGACCTTGCTCCTGATTTCAAGGAAAAGTATTTTAAACAAGTTTTAGACCACTTCAATTACAACAGTCTCGGCAATGGCACATACGACCAGCGCTACCTTATTACAGGTAATAATAATCTGCCAAAACTTTTATTAAACTTTTATATTATATCCACACTGAGTGAGTGTATTGTGTGTTTGCTGTAGATCAGTACTGGAAGAAAGGCAGTGGACCTGTTTTCTTTTATGCTGGCAACGAAGGGGACGTATGGGAGTTTGCACGAAATTCAGGGTTTATCACAGAGCTGGCATCTGTGCAGGGAGCCCTGGTGATATTCGCTGAGCATGTAAGATTTTCATGTAACTTGAGTCGTACGATCAGTCTTTATTTGATGTCAGGTTTATGCAGTCATACAGTTTGCAACTGTCTACTAATCTTTAAGTTTTACTTTAAACTCTAGAGGTACTATGGAAAATCTCTTCCATTTGGGAAAGAGTCCTTTAATATCCCCAATGTGGGGCTTTTGATGGTGGAACAGGCCCTGGCTGACTATGCGGTCATGATCACGGCGCTGAAGAAGGAACTGGGAGCTCAGAAATGTCCTGTCATCGTCTTTGGTGGAAGGTGAGGATTCAGTGAGCTCATACCTTCTGACAGACATACTGTGTGTGTGTGTGTCTATGTGTCTATATATATATATATATATATATATATATATATATATATATATATATATATATATATATATATATATATATATATATATATATATATATATATATATATATATACACACACACACACACACACACACACACACACACACACATAACCATTAGTTACATGATATTGATTCATTATTAAGTTAAACATAGAATAACAACAAATACTTTCAGTCCTGTACATTGCCAGTCAAAAGTTTGAAATGAAATGCATTTGTAATGTTTTAGACTTTTTCTCACCAAGGTGAGATATTATTATTATTAATATTATTATTGTGAGATATTGCTACAATTTACTTCTTAATTTTTTTTATTATTATTCCTGTGATGGCAAAGCTAAAATTTCAGCAGCCATTACTCCAGTCTGTCACATCATTGTAATATTTTCATTGGATGCTTAGTTTTTATAGTTCATATTAATAATGTTATTTTATGTATTAATTTAAATTTTTATGGACATCATGATGCATTCATTGATAATTACAAAGTTCAAAAGAACAGCATTTATTGGAAATGAAATCTATTAATTCTTTCTTTGGATCAGTGTAATGCATTTTACAATGTTTCAGTGGTGGCGTACCATGGTTTCTAGAGAAGCAAAAACCTTTAATATTGATAATAAGAAATGTTCCTAGAGCAACATTTCAGCATGTTAGACTGATTTCTGATGGATCACGTGACACTTTTTAAATTATCGTTACTGTATTGTGACCAGTAGTATATGTTATGTCTGTTTTTCAGCTATGGAGGAATGTTAAGTGTTTACATGAGAATAAGGTACCCTAATATTGTGACTGGAGCGTTAGCCGCTAGTGCTCCCATCCTGTCCACCGCAGGTCTTGGAGACTCTAGACAGTTTTTCCGGGACGTTACCGCTGTAAGTTCATATTTAATCACTGTAACTTCCTCCAGCACACACATAGACACTAGCGGTTCTCCCGCTACAGGTTTTTTTCAAGGATTTTCTCCAAAATCCACCGTGAAAACTAAACAAGTATTTACAATAAAATAAAGACATCATATTAACAACCATACTAACATTTTATAGACCAGATAAAACAAGCACTAATAAACTAATCAAACAAAAACTAAATACCTCGTTTGCTGCATGCTATGAGAAAGAGAAACAGTCTTACAGTCTTTGTCTTCTTTGTTCAAGTCCTTTTTGACGAGAGCAAACTTTTAGCAGAGTACACACGATATATATAAACTTGCCGCTAGCAAGTGGAAGGAAAAGTCTCGCACCTGCGTGAGCATTTGCGCATGTGCTAGAAACAAGATGTCAAAATAAAAGTCTCATAACATTACAATAAAAGTACACATAATGAACAGAAAGAATTCTAAATTATGAAAGTGACCAAATATAAACTAATTACCCAAATTATATAAACCATAAAATGACAGCATTTACAATCCCTTTCTTTTGTTTTAAAACACGCTTTTACAATATAATACGTTTTGTACATAAAAGTGTTTAAGATTTTGTATTAGCGTAATGCTAATGTGTTCCGTTTGCTCACTCAGGATTTTGAGAAGTTTAAGCCTGCCTGCAGAGATGCAGTTCAAGGAGCTTTCCAGAAGCTCAACACTTTGGCACAACAGAAAGGTATGGTTAACCTTGTTCAATTTGTGCTTGCTTTTGTTTTCAAAATGGATTTCATTCTTCATGTATACCAATTATACTTACTTACATAGACTACAGACACATCCAGTCTGCCTTCTCCCTGTGTAAAACTCCCTCCACCCCAAAGGACATTCATCAGCTGAACGGACTCTTACGTAACGCCTTCACCATGATGGCCATGCTGGATTATCCTTACAGCACTCATTTCATGGGCAGCATGCCAGCCTTCCCTGTGAAGGTATTGGACCTTTCACTGTCATGAATTTTCAGACAATCCCATCACCAGAAGGGAAGGGGATAGCATAAAAAAACTAAATGCTTGCCACTGAAATACCTCAGTGCATAACGCAATACCTAATGGTGTTAATCAGATGTTTTCCTGATGCATGTAGCAAATGAAACCATTCCAACTTGCTTAGCAGTGCGGTTCCGCTGAACCGCTGTGATTGTGTGTCCTAAAGATAAATCCCAGTGCTTTTTACTTTTACAGGTGGCGTGTGAAACCATGCTGAATGGCACTGATCTTATGTCAGCACTCCGAGATACTGTCGGTAAATGACTGCAGATTTGCACAGATTTCATTTTGTGTTTCTTTTTTAAATCCCTCTGCTACTGGCATGGCTCAAAAGGCCGCCATTAATTTTGTGCCTCCCCACAGGCATCGTGTATAATTCCACTGGCCAGCTCGCATGTTATGACCTCTACAGTCTCTATGTGGAGTGCGCTGACCCCACCGGCTGTGGACTTGGCTTTAACAGTTATGCATGGGATTACCAGGTACCTTGATTAGTTCTCTCTAAACCCTGAATATTGGATTTTAACGCAAATCTCTAGTAAAACAGATTTATATGGACACTACAGAATGCTGTAGAGATGACGTCATTTAGTAGGCCAACCCAGAAGTCTGCATCGCCTTCGTTCCAATAGGATTTTTTCATTGGCTTTTGGATTATTGCGGTGGAAAAAAATCCAACAAAAGTTTGATTCTTACATAACTTGTTCATCAACATTTATGAATTCTGAAGCCTAAACAGGATAAATGTCGTCTGTAAACAATGATTCCAGTTGGAATGGCATGTGACAACGTATTTGTCTGAAAACCTCTTGGCCAATTGTTAGAAACCACCTTTTCCGAAACATGTAAAAGCTTTAATACTGTATTCTACAGTTAACCACATTACCAATGACAATTAACCAAAAGCCCATTCCAAAAAGATCATTGACTTCTGGATGATGGAATCAAAAGTCGTAAATCGTCCAAATACTTTGCTTAAATGTCCTAATTGAACTATAACCTAATCATGGCTAAGCCCTGCCTATTAAACCAGGCCTATAATTTGTAGAAATTGGTTATATAACCTCTGTAAAGTAGTAAGTTTGATCTAATGTATTGGAGTTGTTATAGTATAAATAGGCTTTCATTTCACTTGTAATTGTATATAAATGTTTTATTATTAGGCCTGCACAGAGATCGAGATGTGCTATGAGAGTAACAATGTGACGGATATGTTCCCGCCTATGCCATTCACCGAGCAGCAGAGAGAACAGTATTGCTTAAAGAGATGGGGAGTAGTGCCGCGTCCAGGCTGGCTGAAGACACAGTTCTGGGGCGATGGTAAGCTGAAACTAACAAACAGTGTCTTTCGGATTTACCTCATGATTATACATCAGGTTCTGCTTGCCTTTGGTCCTTTTAATATTCATTGGATGTTTACAATGAAATGGGAGCTCAGTGTTGCATCCATTTGAATTTTCTCCTCTAGATCTCTCCACCGCAAGCAATATCATATTTTCCAACGGTGATCTCGATCCTTGGGCTAATGGAGGGGTAAGAAAGTATAAACTTTCAAACTTTTTAAAAAGGGCTACACTTTTTTTGCCTGTTTTTTTCCGCCCCTCTCTACAAATGATGATCTGAATAATTCAATTTATTAATTGTGTAGACCTCAACAGCGACCAATAACAAAATGTTTTGTTGTGCTTCTCTGTGAAACGATGATGGAATTCTAATCAACTGTAGATCAGGAAGTCACTCAGTCCATCGCTGATTGCAATCAACATACCAGAGGGCTCATCATCTGGATTTAAGGTGCATACTCTTTGAAAATAAGACAATAAAATGCACATTTGACTGTCATCTGATCATTCTTGGGTTTTTCCTTTTCTTCTTAGGGAGTCCAACCCTAATGATCCCGAGTCTGTGATTGTGGCTCGGAAGAAGGAGTCTGAAATCATTGCTCAATGGGTGAAGGCAGCAATGAAGGAGTCATCATGAGTTCATTATGTGCAATTTATTTCAACATTGTAAACTCGTAAGATATTAACTCAATTTATTTTCCACAAAAAATGGACATTAAAAAGATACAATCAAGAAATAATTTTTTTCAATAAAAAGAAGAACATATGTACAAACTCACTCTATTTTGTGCCAAGGAATATGTACAGCTTTATCACATATTGTCATCACTCCTGTTGTACACATTTTTTCTGAAGTTCATGTCATATCTTTGGTGTACGAATGATTCAAAAATATGCTGATTCGTCAATGTGCGTGATGCATCTGATTTTGAGACACTTGCACAAACGAGAGCGAAGCATGAAAAGCCCTTCATTTTTCATAAAGCTCAATTGAGTCTAGCTATCTCTAGTTTCTCACAAAATAAGAGAAAAAAAAAAGTACAGATAGCAAGTTATTTTAACACTTCCACGCTGTATTATAAATAAATCACAAAAGTTGTAGATAGCTTCACAACAGGAATGAGATGTTTAAAATAGGTTGAAATCTTGTAAAAACGTGATTCTCTGGCTTGAAAATAGACAACATTTGTCATTGCTCTGAATATAAAGGCACACGCGGAACAGAACACCTCACCACAGCACAAATAACGAGAAAACGGTAAATGATCAGCCCTTGATGAACATCTCCAATGGTTTTAATGTACATACTAGCTAAAATGGATGTTAATGTAAGATTCTCCACAGTGAAATATACCCCTTGTTTCACAGACAAATCTTATGCCTTGTTTCAGATTTAATGTAAATCTTTTCTATTTCAACGGAAAGAAACTTGCACTGACTGATCTAAAATGCAAGTTAAAATTACTTAAGTGTCCTAAGTGAACTATGACCCAATCCTGTCTATAAAACCAGGCCGTAATTTTCAATCACAATTTTTAAATACAATGCACGTAGTACATCTGTAAACAGTAGGAATATTATATGATGGTCAAAAATATTTTTTCTATTCTATTTAAGCTCAGGACCACAAACTGTTTAGCAACAAGTAGCAAAATGAATAGCAAACATTTCACTGTTCTTCCTGCAAGAAAACATTCGAATTTTAAAGTTGTAAGAAATCCACCCCAAGAAAACAAAATCCAATTTTTCATATTTTACAAAACAATCTACTAATACCATAAAGTTCTTCATACACAAATACTACACAATCACATCTGATCTAGGTCCCCTGAAAGACTGAAAACTGCCATAATATATGCCCTTAAAAACATTGTGCTTGATTAACGCTCTATTCTGACTACAATCACGAGTGGGACCAAATTGGACAAAAAAAAATAATGGTTCACCTGCTAGTGAGTTTCAACATCAAAAGAAG
Organism: Puntigrus tetrazona; assembly: GCF_018831695.1. Lineage (NCBI taxonomy): Eukaryota > Metazoa > Chordata > Actinopteri > Cypriniformes > Cyprinidae > Puntigrus > Puntigrus tetrazona. The sequence continues at coordinate 2,277,399 of NC_056703.1, read as the reverse complement.
ACATATTTAATATATAAAAATAATAATGAAGCCTCTAACTAACACCAAGGTCAAAAAAACCCAAAACTATTTCTCCTATTCACAGGAATGACATTTTAAAAATCCCTCAGCACGTTTGGGGTTTTAGCTCAAAATGATTAAATAATTAATAAAAACAAACATCTCCCCTTGCGTGTGCTTGATCGCAAGATAAAATCATACAGTGCTGCCTGATAACAATGCGAATGTTTCAATGGATATTAGCTCTGGAAAACAACAAACTTATGATTTAAAGAAAATTTCTACAAAGCTAAACAGACCATCAGATGATGGCGAAACACTCCCTAAACAACAGCAATTCTTTCATAATAAGAAAAAAAGCACACACACTAAAACCTCAAAACACACCATAAAGTGCTTGCAGTCCCCATACGGTTTCACAGTATGAACATTTTTGTCCGTGTGCTTGGGCTAAAAGACTGCACATAATGATTCAATAGCTGATCGACAGCATCACGATAGCATAAATAGAGTAAAAAATTCAGAAACTCTATTAATAGAAACATACAGATAACTAGTACAATCAGAAACTACACATCTACAAACAGTTTCTGTCATGGCTATTTTAACTTTTTTTTCACCAGTTAGTTACTTTCGATTACAAAGAGTTCATAGTGTAGAAAAACATGGCAGTTTGGATATCAAATGTGTTCATGGCCCTGAGAGAGGTGTGTTTGGTTATGCACGTGCGCTCGCGGGTGCTTCACTCTGCTTGTGGCCATATTGGCAGAGGATGGGCTTCAGTGTTGAAGATGTACTTGTCTAAGCTGATAAGGTCTGAGTCATTGGAAAACAGCAGGTAGAAGTACTTGAGTGTCTCACCCAGGAAGAAGCTCTCCATCTTGTCTCGAGGATTGGGATTGGCTGGGTCACGAACGTTGTTTATAGACGTATAACCTCCGGTGGGAACCTGTGGGGAGAGGAAGACACTGAAGGGTGTTTGGAAACATTCTTGTAAACTGTTGATATGAACAGAAGACTAAATGTAAGGTTCAGAAAAGCACAGAGAGAAAGTGCAAGTACAGTTGGAAATGGAGCGAGGCAATGTTTGAATAAACCAAGAAATATGAGAAGTCATGTAGCAACATGACGTTTAGATGTGAGCCAATGATATCAAGAGTCTTGTTCTGACAAAGCACCAATATTTGGATTTGGGCCAGAATTTTTTTTACAATATGACAGCATTCAATTTCACATTTTCTGACCAATGGATAAGGATTTTTATTTCATTTTACTTTTAACTAACTTTAGAGACCATTAGAGGTTTTTTTGCGAATTCTCCTTTCCCATGTACTTTTAATATTTTTCATTTTAAAGAATGTTTCATCCCTGAAATAAGAAAAATTGATACAATTTTTCTTATGCTCACCAATGTGCGTTTATTTGGCTACATTTATTTAATCAGTACAGTAAAAACTGTAATATTTTGGCATTTTATTAACATTTAAAATCTGTTCTTTATTTTACTTGTATAATGTAACTTATTCCTGTGATTAAGTGAAGTCATTACTCCAGTAATAAGTGTCACATGATCCTTCAGAAATCACTCTATAATGCCGATTTGTACTTTCATGCTATTATAAATAAAAAAAAGGTTCAAGAGAACAGTATGCATTTAAAATACCTTTTGTAACATATGCATTTACTGTTACTTTTGATTAATTTCATAAATTTTTGCTAAATATAAAGTAAATGTAAATTTAACTAAATGTAAATTTAAAAAAAGGAAAAAAAATACTGATCTTAAAACTTTTAAATAGTCGTAACTATCTCGCATATCATTTAGAATAGAAAACATGTAAATTTGGACGCAGTGCAGAACAACATGTACCTTCCACAGTTTTGCATGTCCTAAAACATTTCAAAGTGACAGTGGATCCGTTTCATCACTCTCTCACATACCCTTGTGTACTTATTGAAGTTCTGAAGGATCTCCCAGCCCCACTGCTGGTACTTCTTATCCTTAGTGAACCTGTACATGTAGAAGAGGCTCTCTACAGTCTCTGGCACTTGAAGGTTGTGTCGGTCTGCAATCTGTAGGACATTATGAGATCACAAAGATGATTACATTTCACATACTCAAAAAACTGTTTCACAGCTGCCAACTAAAAGCTCTTCCTGAGCTCACCTTTACATCTACATCCTGTGTGCTGCTCTCATGCATGTTGAAATGAGCTATCTCCGGGCTCAGACCCGTCTCCATCTGGGCGTACATCTGGTAGCAAGTCTCTATCAGCTGTTTTGCCAGCTCCATGTGATCAGCAGGAAGGCCGTAATGTGCCCCAAGTGCAAGTGTGCCAGGCAGGAAACAAACCAAGTGGTCCTGAAAGAAACAAGAAAGGAGGGGAAAAAGGGGCTACATGAGCCATTTGATTCTAATGGGCCTGATGGCTTGTTTTTCTTTGAGAAGATCACAAAGATGATTACATTTCATATCAAGAACAAGTATACCATTTTGGGACTGAAGTGGCCATGGGACAGTTCTCCTACAAATGTAAGGCCAGAAGGAGTGGACTTTTTCAGGAGGTTTTTCTTCACACCTTCCACAGCCAGGAGGTAGTCATCCAGCAATCTAAAAAAGGGAGCACAAAATCTCTGAACCTGGAGCTGTATATGTGATCCTGGACCACAAATCCAGTCTCAAGTGTCAATTTTTCATTCATCTGGAAGATGAATAAATAAGCTTTCCATTGATTCATGTTAGGATAGGAAAATATGTGGCTGAGATGCAAACCAAAAATCTAAATATTGAGAAAAATCGTGTCCAAAATGATGTTCTTAGCAATGTATATTACTCAAATAATAATCAAATAATACGTTTTGATATATTTACAGTAATAAATTTAGAAAATATCTTAATGGAACATGATCTTTAATTAATATACTAATGATTTTTTGATAATTGTGACCCATACAATGTATTTCTGGCTATTGCTACAAATATAGTGACTTAATACAGGTTTTGACTGAAATCAAGACTCTACCCACTCATTCTCAGTCTCGCCTCCTTGTATCCACTGCTTCAGTAGGTACTCGTAGTAGCTGTCAGCCCTGGCGCCCAATGTGTAAGTGCCCTGATGCGTGAACAGCCCGTTGTTGGTATTGATAAACATCGGCACTAACCCATCTTGCTTTCCATCCAAATTATGCACCTGCTTCATCACCTCCATTACAGCCAGCTACGGAAAGAAACGGAAGTAACCACCTGTTGCTATGAGAACAGAATTGCTTAAATGAGTGTTCAGGTCTTAACTGAGAAAGACTGTCCATTGTCTTGACCTTGTATTTGGGGTCTCCGGTAAGTCGACTGAGCTCTCTGAATTCTAGCTGAATGCTGGTGACCTCAGCTACGGTACTGTCTGAAGTCCACTGCGGTGGATGAGCCGTCCCCTTGCCTATATTCACATCCGAATAGGGGATTTTTGAGGCAGTGGTAAAGGCGGGCATCAGTCTGGAGCCAATATCTTTCTGAAATCACCAGAACACAGTAACAGGATAAAGAAAAACTTTGAAGACTCCAGCCCTTTCATTAGCACGTCTTCTTTACTCACAGCTTTTTCCAGGAACAAGGAGTCTCCGGTGAGATGGTAAGTACTCAGAAGGCCACCCAGTATACGAATGGTGCTCTCAAACAGATTAACATCCACGTTCTTATCGAAGGAGAGCTCTTTGGCCACCCACTCCCTGGCCTCTGCAAACTCTGTCAACAAGATTTATGTAAATCAAGTAAAAGCACATTACACACCATAAAAAGCTCAGTAAACATAAAAAAATTGCATTTTCGTAATATGAAGACTCATTACTATTATTAAGTATTTTGTTGGTTGATTTCCCACAAATGTGTAAAAATGGTGGTTCTGTGCTGCTAGAATTGGTTTGTTTCTTTGAACTTCTTAACCAGCCTGACACAGTAAGGTGGGTTTAACCAAGGCTGTAAGTTTAGGGCTGATCTGTTTTGTCCACCAATGGACAAATATATTAACTATACATATATTACACTTAAAAAAACTAATAAAATTTAGAAGTGTAATAAATAAGTTTTTAATTTCTTGTGACTTGGACTGGAATATTTTCCCAACAAGAGCTTGGGAGACGGACAAAAACCCCAACTTGGGTCTATGTTGGACTCTGTAACGTATTTTTTCTTCTTCTTGCAAACTAAATTACCCTCTTTGAGACCCAAGATCCACATGGTGTCCAGAGCATCAATTAGGGTCAGCCCAAGTCCAAACCACTCTCCATATGATTTAGAGATTGGTTTTAGCTCATCGTGACCCCAAGCAAAGTTCTTGTAACCCTTCCAGGCATGTCTTAAGGCTTCCCTTACAGTCTCCAATCTGCTCTCAGCTGAAAGAAACAGAAACACAGGAAACAGCTGCTTCAGTGCAATCCGTAAAAAGAAACAAATGAATTCGGCAGATCAGCTGCATAAAATGGGTTTATATTTAGAAAGTATTAATAGATCGAGCAACTGGCTCTTTTCCTGTTCTATATCAAAAGGAGTGTAGCTGACAAAATAACAAACCAAGTGCTAATGAAGCTGCGTCGTCTTGGATTTCTGTGTCTTTGGTGTCAGTATCAGATGCCTGTTCTTCTTCTATCACAGCTCCACGCCAACTACACACATGTGAGAAAACAATAAAAAACAATAAACAAAACATACAATTATGAACTCCTTCACACTAGCCAAGCTCATCAATCATGCAAAATGCACATGCTTTTGTAATCATAAGGTTTTTAAGTACAGCTGACATTAAACATCAAACCTAATGATTGGCTTTCCTCCTTCAGATCCTTTATCTGCATTCTTCAGGTCCAGTTCCTGATTTTCTACTCCCAACAGACTCGAAACATTTGTTTTGGTTTGAAAACGGTTCTGAAAGACAGGAGGTCCACGTCTACGGTAGTCCTTTTTCTATTTTTCAGAACCAAACATGTTACTGCCATGAAAAAGCCCAGCCTGTAACCTTGAGTTATCAGGTTACTCATAAAAAGAGGCCATCCAAAAAGAAAGCAAGAAACAAATAGGTCAGGCTAACCTCAGAGGGTGGCTCGTGAAGAATGGACTTGTACTCATTTTTCAGGTTGACGACAAATGGCTGTTTTCCATCATTCTCGTTCTCCGCTACCACACCATCTGAGAAACAAACACAGAGAAAGTTTAATGAGTCTGATGGCATGAGTACGTTTATTTTGACCTTGTAACTTTATTTTTGAGTGAAACTACGTATTTCTCTCTGCTTTAATTTAATAAAAGCTCACATTTAGACCTGCTTCATTTCGATTGGATATGCATACTTCATCTCTACTTTTGGTACAACCCTACTCTAGAAGAGGCATGTTCCAATTTTGCTTGCACTTTATTTTACAGCACACGTATAGTATGTACATAAGGAACAGAAATGTAAAATAAAGCGCTACCGTGACTTTATGTATTACTCTCATTCAAAGTCAATTTGAAAGCTCGTTTTCAATTGCATTACAGCATCTCACCTCTCCAGTGCCCTATAAGAGTGGGAGATGTGGCAATTCCACAAACCAACAACAGCATGAGTGTAAACAGGATCAGGCTGCGCTGCAATCTGGACAGCTGTTTCCATTTCTGGAGACAAAGCCAAGATGATTATGTCACGTTTTGTAATCAAATATTGGGCAAAGCAATCAGATTACCCAACAGATGAGCCTTGAAACTACAATGTTGACAAACAAATGATTGTTGAATATTAACTCACTCTCCAGCACGACTGCCGCCGCCATTGCTTGCTGTTGGTGTAGCTGCCACTTTCGCTGAGAGTCAGAGATACAAAATCCCTTCTTGACGGAGGCAGCATGATTCCCTGTCTCTCTCCAGGCTGCTCATAAACTCAGTGGCCAGGTTTCTGTGTGTACAGAGACAGAGAGAGAGAGAGAGAGAGAGAGAGAGAGAGAGAGAGAGAAACAGAGAGACAGAGACAGAGAGAGAGAGAGAGAGAGAGAGAGAGAGAGAGAGAGACAGAGAGAGAGAGAGAGAGAGAGAGAGAGAGAGAGAGATAGAGAACTTTGTCTAAAAACGTACAGCGCTGCCTACCTGTACAACATTTCTGGGTTGACCATGATATTCAAAAGTGCTGTCTATTAAGGCAGTACACTAGGCGTTAAGACACCGTCAGTCCTGCGTGGGCTGCTGACTGGCACATACAGTACTGACAACACAGATGTAGACAAACCGTTTTTTTATGTTTACGCTTTAAAAACGTCGACGGCATAAAGACATTATCGTGTAAGTTTAATTCACAAAGCAAGTCTAAGTACCAGATGAGGCACTGTTATTAAAAGAGAGAATTCATGCTAAAAAATTCGGAACAAACAGTTTCGAATGTTTTGATTCATTCAAAAGAACCGATTCATACGAGTCGCGCGTTCCCATTTCAGCACGTGAATATTTCGCTCAGAAAACAAAGTCAAGAGTATTTTTGTACGGTGTCCCTCTACAGCGGCAGAGAAAACGAAGATGAAGAAAACAAACTGACTTCGGTATATAGTACAAACTGAATCAAAGAATTGTTTGTAGTCATGAGAACTGGTTCTCGATTGCGAAGCCGTTCGACCAATTTAAGTGTCAACTGTCAGACAACGCTTGCTCGCTAACAAAATAAATACAGAAAATTATTTATTTACATTATCAAAGAACCATCAAACCTATATATTTTTATTTAGTATAAATAAGTTTCTTCATTTAGCACATAATAAAACTCTCACCGGGTTACTTTTCTCTGCCGTTTATGTTCACGCAGGATTAAGCTCAAAGATCGGACATCAATAAGTCATTCACCTCTCTTCCTGGAGTACGCGGAGTATCCAGCTCTGTAAAGCGGAGCTCTGATCGGCTCAGGATCTCACGACGGTCCGAGGCATCACTGAAGGGCCTAGAGCTCGCCAGCGATCACTCACACTCACAAAAATCCCATTCGACTCTTCAACTGTGGCGAACACCATGCGACTTTCCGAGCGGCGCGTCTGAAAATCCTCGAGGGTTAAACGCAGCATATTGCAGCCATTTTGCTCGGAACAGGTTTCAACTGATTTCCTGGAGACGAAGACAAACCAGCTGTAAGGAGGAGTGTTGTACAGTACACTAGCAACTTGTGGCTTTTCCAAATAATCCTCCAGAGGGCGCCAGGCACGCCGCGAACTGGGACCAATCAGGAGGAGAAACCTAAAACACCCTAAAACTCATTGTTTGGTCCATGTGTTCTTCACCATATAAGCCTACAGGTTCTTACTACACAGTCCTGCACCGAAATGGTAATTGGAGTAATTGATTGACAAAAACGCGAATATTAGATTTTTTATTTTTTTGTAAAATAAATGAATACTTTTATACTGCATAGATGGATTAAATTGATCAGTTGATGAAAATTGAGTTTTATATGCTGTAGTTGCATTGTTTATGGCAATAATTCGCAAAACGGTTATCTACGGTTATCTCTAATATCTATAATATTGAGCGGCGCAACATCAACACTGATAATAAATATTTTTCTTGAGCACCAAAAGGCATAGCAAAAATAATTTCTGAAAAATTCTGAAAACTTAAAATTCAGCTTTGCCATCACTGTAAAAAAGTACATCTTAAGTATTTTATGTTAATAAAATGTCATATTTTTAGTACCATTAAGAGACTTCTTTCAAAGCCATTTTAAATAAAAAATTTTACAGATCAAGTTTTGAACAGTAGAGTATATAATTAAACCACATTGTTAGATTTGTCCATTTAGATATTTATCCGTGCTTTATTTTTTATCAGTTTTTCCCTTGACAAAGTCACATTTACAATACTTAACAGCGTTCTGATTCCTGCAGATATTAACTTGCGCTTCCCAAATTAAAAAAAAATCTTTGCAGTTATTAAAATTCACGCTGAAGGCATTTTAATTTCATACAGTAACCTGAAAGAACACAAACCCTTGAGGATTTATTTTGGTTTCCTTTGATTTTTACTTAGGCAACCATAACATACCCAACAATAAAAACACACTCTTTTGAATAAAATCAGTTTGCTATTAAAACAGATTGCAATGAGCTACTTTTACAACGAGCTAAATTGTCATTATTTTTAAATGGGACTCTTTTTGCAATTCGCACAAAAGAACAACAATTGATTATGCGTTATTCAGAAACGGTCATATAATTTGTTACGTAACGTACTGTAAATTCCATTGGTTCCACCGTAAACAATGGCCCAACGGCAACGGTCTGACCAAAATATTCTCATTCGTGTTATTAGTCTTCACAAGCAGTACCTCATACATATTGTATGCTTGAGGTACATTGTTTAAACAATATCAGATTTGAGTGCCACATACACCACATGGCCAAACGTGACAGCAAATCTCTGGAAAGGTTTAAAAGCCTTCCAACAAGAGCAGAAGCCGTTACAGCAGTGCAGAGTGGATGAACTACCTATCAATGCCAAAGGTTTTCAAATTAAACGTGCATGAAGCGCTTATGGTGTTAAAGTGCTCAGACACTTTTGGCCATGTAGTGTATATCACAGTGCTCTTTGTCATAAGGTGCAACAAAACCTGAATCAAAGGGAAATCATTGTGAAATATGACGAGTAACAACATCCCGACGTTACATAAATAATCAGTTATTTGACAGGAAACAAGCGTTGTAAACAATATATTACATCTCCTCGTGAGAAGCTGCGCACCGGATTGCCGTTGCCACTAGACAACAAATCAGTTTAAAATTGTACACTGAAGGTACACTGTAAACCGAAGGTGAAAACTTCATTAGGAACCTCCATTCCCACAGCAGATGGAGAACAGTAGAGTAAAGAAAGTCCTGATATTTGCTTATCGTTCTCGGCTCTGCTTCTCGTCTCGGCAGAGAAGGGCTCTGCACAAGAGTTGAGCGAGTCCTCAAATGTGTTTGCGTTTTAGCTGAAGCAGACTTGTCCCACAGTAAACTGAAACTGTTCCGTCGTGTCACTGTGGCCAAATAAAGCCAGATCTCTGACTGGTAAAAGCTCCAGGTCTTCAGTCTCTAACTGGAACACAGACTCCCGAGGGCCTGGATCCGGTGACCCGACAGGCTAAACGCAGACAGAAAGAGGACATAATCAAATTAAGCCAACGACAATGCAATCCATTATCATTTAGATACAGTTATCTCACTTCGCAATCCAGTAATGTTCCCAAGAAGCTCTGTCTCCTTGAATCTGCGAGGAACTTAATGTCTCTTTCGTTGGAGCCCTGGTGGCTGTTTGGCTGGCATGAAAATGTGATGTTCTGCTTCACAAACTTGCTGTTGAGTCGCAGGAATCTCATTTGCACCACACCCGTTTCCATGTAGTCGAACTATAAAGACACAAAGATTTTCTCAAGTGGGAAATGCACGATGGCAGGAGTTAGTGCTTCTGAGCAAACGGCATACCTGAAAGCCGCCATCTATAGTGCTCAACCATGTAAATGAGTCTGGCATGGCGTCTCTGAGCCAGGATTTCATGGGGATCTGAAGCAGAGATTATCAGGTTATTATTTACTAAACACAAATCTTAAATTTGGAGTCAGTAAGTATTTATTTATTATTATTATTATTATTATTATTATCTTTTTTTATTTTTTTTTTTACAAATTTATGTTTTTAAATCTACAATGATTAAAAAAAATGTGAGTGAACACAGTACAGGTTTTTTATTTTAAATGAACACTTTTCTTCTGAGCTTTTTATTCATCAATAGATTCTTAAAAAAGGAATCATGGTTTCCACAAAAATATTAGGCAGCAAAACATTAATGATTAAAATTCAGCTTTTCCATCACAAAAATACATTTTATATATAGTGCTGTTGAATGATTAATTGTTTTTTTGCATCTAAAAGAAAGGTTTTTGTTTACATAATATATGTGTGTGTGTGTGTGTATTGTGTATATTTATTATGAATATAGAAATACACACACATATATATATATATATATATATATATATATATATATATATATATATATATATATATATATATATATATATATATATATATATATATATATATATATATATATCTAGAGAGAGAGAGAGAGAGAGAGAGATCTATATACTTTTGTATATTCAACTATATATTCAACAATATATAACTACATTTAATATATAAACTTTTAATATAAATTTCTTTTAATATATACAATCATGTACTTGTATTTATATATACATAAAAATATACACAGTATACACAAATATATTATGTAATTTCTTCATTTTGTATGCAATTAATGACAATTAATTTGATAGCAATAATATATAATAAAATAGAAAACACCTATTTAAAACTTTAATTATATTTTACAATATTACTGTTTATATTACATCTTTGATGAAGAAAATGCAGTCTGAAGGCGCATAAGATTTTCCTTTCAAATATTTCCTGTCACTTACTTCAGACGTTTAAACAGTAGTTTCAAATTTCAGTATGAATTTAAGGTATTTTATCACATCGTTTTTTTACGGCCCCATCAAATGCTAAGGAAAAATGTACTTACCTGTGGCTGCAGGGATGGCAAACATGTTTGTCCTCCTGCACCGAAGTTACAATAGACCAGCAAAGCATCAGCAGGACTGCCCTGATTTGGGTCGATATAATACATTCCTGAGACAAGAATAGTTTAGTTAAATAAAAATCAGTAAGAGCAAGTATAAGTATTCACACAGGCCATAATAATACATTTAATTACCAATTAACCAATGAACAATAACATTCATAAGATTGACTCTGACCACTGGTTAAGTTAGAATGACTGAGCATCAACTCCAAGCAGGTGGTGGCTGGATGTTCTTTAGTGCCATCTGGAGGATCTATAAAGAATCGCAGGTCTTCCTGTAGGGAGCTTAGCAAGGTCTTAATAAGCGGATAGTTGGACTTGTCGGAGAGGTACATGATGTCCTAATTTGTGCAGAAAATCAAAAAGCACTGTCACTTGAACCAACAGTTGATGTGTTAAAATGTGTTATTCGTACAATGAATGGATTCCCAAATCCCTTATTAGGTGCTTACTTTTAGCTGAGTCATTGTTATGTTCAGAGATAAGCCCGGTGGACCTGGAAGACCCGGTGGACCCTAAAATAAAGACAGTTACAGTCAGCACGTTAATGTCACCATTCATGGTCTACATTTATCATATTTAGGTGTCTGTCAGTACGGTCAAACTCACAGGAGGACCTCTCTTTCCTTTTGGACCAGTAAGTCCTGCATATCCTTTTAAACCCTGAATAAATCACATTTCATTATCAACAAATGTTAACTACGAAAGTAAAACTAGATAAGAGAACAATGTGTATTTAAGCCTGTATTTAAATATTGGTTCCAAACCTTTTCTCCAAACAGGCCCTGTGGAGTGAAGAAATGAACAAAGTGAATAGTTCACTTGAGAATCATTTGTAAATAAAAGTGTCTAATGCTACCAACCTCAATGTGATTTTATTTTTATTGAAACTGATCACTTAATATTCATTTTTAAGTATTTGTCTTATGTATATCCTAAATATACACTGCTGTTTAAAAGTTTGCCATCCTTTTGTTTTTTTAATTAATGCTTACTTTCAGCAAGGACACAATAAATTGATTTTGGTTTTATATATATATATATATATATATATATATATAGTTACTTTTTTTAATTAAAGCTGTTCTTCTGAAGGATTTATGAAGTAAATATTCTGAAAAACAGCATCATGGTTTTCATAAAAATATCAAGCAGCACAACTGCTTTCAGTGCTGATAACATTAAGAAGAAATGTTTCATGAGCAACAAATCAGCATGTTAGAATAACTCTTGAAGTTTATGTGACTCATAAGATGAGAGCAATTTACAGAATTTATGATGAAATAAGACAGTTTTCTTTCAAAAATATTAATATAAAAATATTCTTACTGACGCCAAAGTTTACAAATATGACATTTTAAATTACCAATACAAATAAAATAAAAATTAATTGCTTAGAAACCTAGAAAAAAAACGGGCAAAATAATACATTTTGGATTTAGTTTTCCATCTAACGCAGCGTGGCAATAACTTACAGGCATTCCTGGAAGACCTGGGGTCCCTCTTTGACCTGTTGGGCCAATATCCCCCTAAAAGAGGCAGAAATGATTCTATATACACTACATGCCAACAGTATTATTACATGCATATCTAAATACTGTATATCACCTGCTCTCCCTTCAGCCCATATTTTCCTTTTTCCCCAATTAGGCCCTGCTCCCCCTGAAGTGAACCAACAGATAGAAGTCAGACAAAACAACTTTCAGTATTCATGCACACAATACACTAACAGGTGCCTTGAGTCTTTTCAGTTTCTTCTAGCACTTGATTAAGACGAATAAAGTTACCTTCAGCCCATCTCCCCCTGGAGGTCCAAGCGGCCCAAGTTCCCCCTTCTCTCCCTACAGACAGAAAGAAGAGTAAGCCTCAAGGTTCTCAGTTTGTCAGTTCTAATATGACATTTCCATTAAACTCCCAAACCTCAAATCCTTTTTTACCGCTCTCTCCTTTCTCGCCTCGAATTCCTGGTAAACCCTGATACAATGATTGTACACCACTGATGAATACTCTCATCGTCTTACATATATATCTTACGTACATTAACCATATATATTAATTTACATATTGTCCTGCTCTGCCAAGAGGTCCAGCCTTTCCCATTGCTCCTTGTTGGCCCTGTTAAGAATTAAACAAAAGCTGCTTATACAGTAATTTGCGGTGATCAGTTAAAAATGACTAAATAATAAATGAGTACCTTCTCCCCTCTAGGTCCTCTAAGACCCCTCTGACCAGCTTTTCCCTTTTTCCCCTAACAGTCAAAGAAAAATTTATATTGTTCTGTTACTGCTAGAAATGTTTCCCACAAAGATGTAAAAACCAAACTCTGTACTTACTCTCTTCCCAGCATGCCCAGGTTTTCCAGGAGGTCCATCCAGACCATCATTTCCCTAAATATATATAAATATATATATATACAGTTATATATATTGTTACAGTAGTGAGTCATAATATTTTCATAAATTAACAGAGCAATTAGAGAAGGAAAAAGCAAATGTTATAATATCAGTTTGCAAATTCAATATTCAATTACTAACATACGATGGATTAAGAGATTTGGATTTACTCTGACCTTCTGACCTTTCGGTCCATGCCTTCCCTGAGGCCCAGATTTGCCAATTAGACCCTAAAACATTAATAATAATTAATAAAACAGAAATAATACATAATTATCAGTTTCCAGGTGATGAAATAATATCACCATTTAGTTGCTGATTCATTGCAGAATCTTCCCTGAAATTAAATCAAACAAATACTGACTTGTGGCCCTGGTGGGAATCGACAGGGCCATCAGGTCCCATTTCTCCTGGAAGTCCCTAGAAATTACAGCGCAATGCAATTAAATGAATCAACACATGAATTTCGATCATATGCACAGAATATTAAAATGATGCTATTTAACATGACTAAATATGAAAAATATTTGGACAATATTATGTTAAAATTCTACCTCATTTCCTGGTAATGCAGAAGGTCCTTCAGTACCAGGAGGGCCAGGTGGTCCCTATACAAGAGACAATCATCAGCTGACATTAAGTAGATTGTAGATACTTGTTATAAAAATACTTTAATTTAGAGTCTCACCGTCTGCCCTGGAGGTCCTTGCCTTCCTGGTTCACCTTTAGGTCCCTCTTGTCCCGGCACACCCTTTGGACCCAATAAGCCCTCGGGGCCTCTGGGACCCAAGGCTCCCTGCAATATCAGTATTATTCATCCGCTGAAAATCTAGTACTGTAACCGGGATTTACCTTGAAATGGTTAGCCATACTAACCTGAGGTCCTGCCTTCCCCATAACCCCTTTTAAGCCTCTCTGCCCAGCTATTCCCTGTAGATGAAACAAAAACATAATGACTTTAATTTGACATTGAGAGGTTCGCCTTGGTTCCTGTAATCTTATATAGCAGCCAATATATATGCAAAAAAGGGCATCTCTCGTCTTGTTCCCTGTCGACAATTCAAATGTTATTTTACCCAAACCGTTGTATCATGGAAAACAGTCATTGATTTTACCCGATTGCCTTGATCTCCAGGATGGCCAGGTGCCCCAGGTGATCCAGTTTCCCCCTTATGAAACAAAGAGCAGGTCTGTTACATTAACAAGTGCATAAGAGTAATCCTGATCTATTACAAGGAAACTTGATGAAAGAAACTTGAGGAAGAAAAGGGAGCAATACCTTTGGGCCTGGAGAACCATTTGCTCCTGGTGGTCCCCGAAGGCCCATCAAACCCTGCGTTGAAAGCCAACCTATAAACTCAACCAACAGACTCCAAAAACTACAATCATTTAAGCTGATTTAAGTGTATCTTTTATAAAAATCATACCTCTAGACCCATCAAACCCGATGGACCAGACTTCCCCATCAATCCATTCTGACCCTGATGAAGAGACCATCATTATTCAACTATGTATTAACAGTGCATACTGTAATAGGTTGGTCTGTCCAACAGGAATGGAATTTTATTCAGTAGGATCACTAACAAGTGGTCCAGTGTAGCCTTTATTCCCCTTCAGTCCTCTCTCTCCTCTGTCCCCCAAAAATCCAGATGGGCCTTGTCGTCCAGAGAATCCTCGAAGTCCAGGGCCACCCTGTTTGAATAAGAATATAGTTCCTTAACTTTGTGTAAAAACTGGTCAAAGTACCTTTACAGCTCATATAATGATATATTACTTAGTACTGTGCAATTATTTTACCTTTTGTCCTTTAGGCCCAGGGTCACCAATATCACCTGGAGGTCCAATACCTCCCTGTAAATAAGAAACATCATATTCATTATAATTTATTGCAATGCATTTTAATAGAACAAGGATGTTTAAAATATATATATATATACACTACTGTTTGGGGTTGGTAATATGTTTTATTTAAAAAACAACAACAACAACAACAAAAAAACACTCATGTTCACCAGGAAAGTATTCATTTGATTTAAAAAATCTAATAAAAACAATAATATTGTGAAATATTATTACAATTTAAAAATGACTGTTTTCTATTTCCATCCATTTAAAAATCTGATTTATTGTTTTGATAGTAAAGCTATTGTTTTAGCAGCCATTACTCCTGTCTTCATTTAAAAAGTTGTGCTGCTTAATATTTTGGGGAAATGGACATGTTTTATATTTTGTCACATTGCACATTATATGCCTTTTCTATAACTTTTGAAGTCTTTGTTAAATAAAATAATTTGTTTCTTTGAAAAAACTCTTAAATGACTACAAATGCAGCGTAATGAGGTTTAATAACGAGACTTGAAGTTTCATGCAATCACTGTCACTGACCTCTTTTCCACGCGGTCCTGGTGTGCCCCGTATTCCCTGAGAGCCCTGAGGTCCCTGTTCTCCCGGAAAGCCATTTTGACCAGGCTTCCCAGTAGGTCCAGCTGATCCCTAAAATCAAACATTCTAGTTAATTCTGACAGATTCTGTGCTTTTTATTTATGCATTAAATCTGTATCAACACCTACATGTTCTCCTTTTGGCCCTGTTGGCCCCTCAAAACCGGCTGGACCAGGATGGCCCTACAACAGAAAGAGAGAATAAACTGTTTGCTAATTTTACTAAAACAAGTTACACACTTTATCACACTTTAACAAAAATCCCTATAACTTATGCAATGTTCGCTATATCAAAATATTCACATGCCTTTGTTAAAAATACTAAACCAGAGATTAAGTTGCTTTCATTTTTGGTAAGCTGCCCAAGAAAAGAAGACGCTGATTTAAGGAAATCAAACAGGATGCCTCCTAATAGCAGTTAATACTGCATATATTGAAATGAACCAACCTGTGGACCATTCAATCCAACAGATCCAGGGTCACCTGAAGGTCCTGGCAATCCCTATAGAAGAGCATTATAAATCAAATGCTTAATCCTGTGTTATGTAACATGATTTAATAAAACTGAAATGCTTACAATACCTGCCCTCCTTTTTCTCCTGCTTGACCAACCATTCCACTTGTTCCCGGTGAACCCTGAAAAGCAGAATATAATCAGAATCTCATATCGTAACAATTCTGTTACAACTACCCTAAAAATTCAATTATCATGAAAATTGAGGGGTACCCACTCACTGGCAATCCAATCGCTCCTTGTTTTCCCTGTGGTCCCCGAGGCCCCTGGCTTCCTTGGGGGCCTTGCTTTCCAGCTACTCCTTCAACCCCTGGGAATCCCGAGGGCCCCTGAATTGACAAAAAGACACAAATACTAATAAATAATGTTATAATCAGCATTAGGCTATAAGGTTCCTTCACTATTAATATAAAAATTTATATATGTGTAATTCAATACAAAATACTATTTCAAATTACATATTATATAATATGCATGCAGTACATGGTGTATTACATATAAACAAAAAAGCTACTATACTTTAAAATAAGCTACTATACTTTAATTACGTTGTATTCTTTTTTTATGCTTTTAAAAAATCAAAATGTATAGTGAGGACAACGTACAGGCAATCCTCGCAAGCCAGCGGGTCCTGTTACCCCTTGGTGACCCTAAAAGTTTTTTGAAAATATTATTTATAAATTCTCTGTAAATAAAATTATTTGGCTCTATGAGTGGAGATGCTACTTCACCGGTGGTCCACGTGAGCCCCTCTCACCAGCCGGACCTGGTAAACCCTTAAAAGTTTAACAAGGTAACAATTACAGATATGACCAAAACATTAATGAAACTTAATAGATAACATTCAAATCAACTTACAGGTAGCCCTCTTTGCCCTGGTGGACCCAGAGGACCCCTGATGCCAGGTTCACCCTGCAGATGCACATTCACAAATTATGTAATAATACGACATCCAAAAAAAATCATAGCAAAAATGTGCAGTAAAATGTCTATAGCGGAAAGCCCTAACCCTCTCTCCAATGTGACCTGGCTGCCCACGAAGGCCTGTGGCTCCTGGATAACCCTGAGAGCATAAAAACAGAATGAAATCGCTGCTACAAGCTGATTTTTCATGTCTGTCTGGACTGTTTTGCGCAGGATAGAGCCACTTACATACATGCCTACAGGCCCTTGAGCACCTGCAATGCCTGGTTTACCAGTGAAGCCCTGATAACAAACACACAGTAATAAAACACGTGAGCGCTATGCATTATTACAGCAATACAATGCTTTGAGAGGCTTACCTTCTCACCAGGAGGACCCCGAGTGCCATCTTGGCCTGGTTGTCCAGGTTGGCCCTAATACGAGGAGAAACCGTGAACTGATGATGAACAGTTTTCAGTAGATGTTAATGAACAAGAATAAAAAACGCTGTTACTGGATTAAGTGTTAGAAGATATTAATCAGACAGTCTACTAATAGCTCGTCCTGTTGTTACGCTCACCTGTGAGCCAGGAGGGCCTTGTTTTCCTGCTTCTCCAGTCACGCCCTTCAGGCCCTTTAGATGACAAATATTTCTGAATTTATATGATACATATCATGGAAAAGTAAAAGATAAAAAAAAAAATCTGTTTGATGTAAAAGGAATACAAATATTTAGGATTCGTAACTATTTCTAGGCTACTATTCTACTTAGTGACGCTGATCCTGTTAACTCCCTTTAGATTTACTTTCTTCCATTGAAGCACATGATTTAGATCACACCATTGGTAGGTTTTATGCACACTTATGCAGCTCATGTGACGCTGTCAATAAAGCAAAAATTAAAAAAAAAAAAAAAAGGACTAAGACATTCTGAAATTCATTTACTGAAATTATACTTATAACTGAATTCATGAAGTTCTACGAAGATATAAAACAAGCACAAGATACAGATATATGATTCAGTCTACCAGTTTACTCTTACGAAACACATTTCAGGCTTTTGCTGTCATGCTGAAACAGAGATCATTCCACCATGAAAGAAGCACCAACCCAACAGGACGTTTAAGACCTTGTTAAGTTTACTAGTCTCTGATCTTTCTGACCTCGACATGTCTGTATCTTCTGAGACCTTCTTCTATGTTGGTAATAGCTCTTTTAAAGAATCAACTGCCATTATCACTGATCAGTCTTAACACCAAGCTTTTATTATAGCAGCAGTCTGCTCCCAACTGACTAACATATTTCATAGAATATTGTGGTTGATTATGAGAAACATACATCAGGTCCTTTATCCCCCGGGCTTCCAACAGAACCAGAAACACCCTGCAAGACAGATACATAAAATCAACACAATTTTGATTGATTTCTTTGGTGTAATGGCAAAGCAAAGATTCATATGATAAATCACTATGACTGATCTAAAAAAAAAAATCAAACAAAAAAAAACTTGAAATTAAATGTATGAAATGGGAACCTGTGTACCAGGCTTTCCTTCTGGTCCCTCGGCACCAACTGGGCCTCGTAAACCCTGCAAAAACAGCAAAGTAAATCTGACCAATCCAATAACATGTGAACTAAATAAATCTTGACTCAAATTCAATTTCCCTACCACTATTCCAGGTACACCAGGGGAACCATGTTGGCCTGCTCGACCCTGAGCATACAGAAACAGCGTGAGTGAACGTGATCAAACGATGCAGGAAAGCTTACATTTACACTTACAATACACAATGTTAAATATATATAGATTATTCATGAAACAAACCTTATGAATAAACCAAAAAAATCTAAAGATTTGAAAACTAATTTAAAACTGTGCATTTAAGTAATAAATATTTCTCAAATCAATGTGATTCATCTGACTTTTTCCATTATTGATTTCCATTTTTTCTTCAAACTGTTACAATATAATTTTTAGATTACGGACTTTACATTTGCAAGTTAATGCGTTTTCACTGGTGGTTTCACTTTTATATGAAACAAATAGCAAATTTACCCTGGATCCTCTGAGTCCTGTTCTTCCTTTAACACCAGGTTCACCCCTGCTGCCCTTTGTTTAAAAAAAAAAAATTGATTTAGGTGCATATATTTGTAGGACACCGTTAAAGAGCCTTTGGGCAGCAGCATTTTTTAAAAGAAGCAATCACATGGGGATTGATGTAAAATGGTGAGCTACAAGAATGCCTTTGGTGTGATCGTTCCACCTGAAAGTCATAAAGCACTCTGACCTTTTGACCCTCTTTTCCAAGCGTTCCCTGAGGACCCACTTCACCATCTACACCCTGTTGGGAAAAAGGGTCAGAGAAGAACAAATGTATTGTGCTAACAAATCTTATTCTAATTCTCAGTTCTTAAAGATTATGCCAATAATGCATATAAAGAATGACATTTCATAGAGAATCCTCTGTGCGACTGTATACCTGAATACCTGGAGTACCTGGGTGACCTTTGACACCAGGTAAACCAGGAGGCCTGACTGGCCCCTTTTTCGCCCTGTGGACCCATGATCCCTAGTGCTCCTTTTGGTCCCTAAAACATACAGTATATTCATAAATAGTCAATTTACTCAATATTATAATTATGAATTTAAAGCTATAGAATTTCTGAATATATTGCGTGCTGGTAAATACCTTTTTCCCCTTTGGTCCTCTGTCACCCATCTCTCCATCTGGTCCCCTACTGCCCTGAATTTAGAAGCATTCATTATTGAGGTAATACATGATAAAGGACATCAATTTACAAATATTGTCTAAAATGTCAAATAAACATACGGTGAATCAGATATCTTACTGTGACACCTGGAATGCCTTTTGGACCTGGATATCCAGTTGTACCCTGAATGAACGAATGAATGAATGACTGCTGTGTACGTTTCTAGGAAATTGTATCATCCTCTACACACACACACACACACACACACACATACATATATCTATATATATATATATATATATATATATATATATATATATATATATATATATATATATATATATATATATATATATATATATATATATTGACAAACAGACTCACCATGGGCCCTTCAATGCCTTGTAGCCCTCTGTTACCTGCTGGACCCTCTGGCCCCTGTCCACAAACAAAAATATCTATCTATATCTATCTTAAAAATATTTTATAAACATATAACTTATGTAACTGCATATTTTCTACATGTACACAGAAAAGGTTTTAAACTTACTATGTCACCTTTGAGACCCTGTGGACCCGCCTGACCTTGAAGACCCTGTGGGTAAAAAAAACTAACATCTGTGACAAAGCTTACACATTTTTTTAATTTCACAACAGACACATATTTGTCTATTACTTCATATGATGAAATGTACCTGGGATCCAGGATCACCAGGTGGGCCTCTGTCTCCCTCGATCCCTCTAGGCCCCTAGGAGGAACAATCAGGACAGGTTTTTACTATTTCAGCTTCTGATAATACAGATTTCATGAAGAAATGACACAAAACAGTGTTGCATACCTGAGGGCCTTTCCGCCCCACAGGGCCAGCAGGTCCAGCATCCCCCTTTAACAGAAAAAGTGTTTTGGTTTATAACCAAGTAAAGTCTTTCTCTGATAATGTATAATATTTATTTAATAATATTTCAAAGAATGTTTGTAAAAACACCCCAGATTGGATCCCATTGCTTTCCTTTGTGTGGGCAACAAATACAGTGGAAATCAAAGGAACCCAAATGGTTTGACTACAAACAGTCTTCAAAACATCTCCTTTAATGTTCAACAGCAGAGCATCTTTTTTGGTTTGGAAAAACATGAGGGCTTACATAATATAACAATTTTCATTTTTGGTAGACTATCCTTTTAAATAACAAAACTGACACTTGCTTACTGAAATTGTAGTAAGCAATAACTTACTTCTGAGCCATTAACACCTTGTGCCCCAACCAATCCTGTAGCACCTGGTGCTCCCTGGAAAGACACCCACAAATAACTGAGCATTATTAAGCAATATCCATAAACACCTGAATAAGGATGATTTCTCTGTTAATAAGAAGTAATCACCATCCCCAATTTAGTATTCCCAAATGGATTTCCTTTTTGGCTATAACAGATATCCACTTTATATAGTTAGTAACTTACAAGAAATAAAGTTTGAAAAACTTTTTTTTTTTGCACTAGCGTCACATGCATGATTTATGACTAA
Source organism: Puntigrus tetrazona (assembly GCF_018831695.1). NCBI lineage: Eukaryota > Metazoa > Chordata > Actinopteri > Cypriniformes > Cyprinidae > Puntigrus > Puntigrus tetrazona. Next base: position 2,256,292 of record NC_056703.1, on the reverse strand, counting down.
AGATTTACGACTCACCACTGTCCCTGGAGGACCACGTTTTCCATCATTTCCTGGATCCCCCTATGAAAAAAAAATCCTTATACTGTCAAGTTCAATGTAAAAATAACTACCCGAAAATAAATGCACAAAAATAAGTTTAATTAAATCAAATCACCTTAGGACCAGGTGGTCCACGAATCCCTTGAACACCTTGTAAACCAACCGGTCCCTTAAGGAAAGAAAACCATTAATAAAATATTATATAATAATACAATATACTAATATTAACTACAATATAAAAAGGATACTAACACCAGTTACTAGTAATAATGTTAAGAACTAGCAGTTTAAGAATATGAAGGGATTTACTCACTGAAGGGCCAGAAAAGCCAGTAAACCCAATATCTCCTTTTGAGCCCTATTTTTTTAAAAATAACAGAGGCATAACCATTAATCACAACTATGGAAGATTATACTTTTTTATGGTAGTATACTCTCCTGGTTCACTAGGGGGCAGTATAGATGTTGAATTTCTATATATAAACAGCACACACCAATTATCACAAAAACTTTAGATAAAGGCTTTCTTTACCTTCTGGCCAGTCTGTCCTTTGTCTCCTCTGATTCCAGGGGCACCAGGAAAACCCTGCTCATAGAGGTAGAAAAACTGCTTTATACTATATTATGTATATTATGATCCTGTATGAGGCAGTTACAGGGTCATGCATCAGAAGATTATGTATCCTCACACTGTACCTCATCTCCTTTCTCACCAGGGGGCGCTGTGTCACCTTTATAACCGCGAGGACCCTTGAGCCACAACCAGGAACATAAAACATATTGTTTTCTGCAACTTAGGTTTATATGAAGAGTTCAGATGCAGAAGCCTCTAAGTATGACTGGAGTTTTTCTTTAAAATGATTGTTTCTTTTTGGCTACTATGTATAGGTGTCTATCTAAGTACTGGTATTTCTGAATGGGTTGAGGGATACTTGATGGGTTGAAAATACTTGATGAACATATGCTACATGTGGAAAGCATTCGCTCAGTACCGTTATCTCATTTTTGACCAAGACTGCTTTTAGATGTTTTTGCATTGGACCTCCACAGCTACTATACATAGCTTTACCATTAAAACATTATCATATTGACACTAGTGTCCCAACTTGAACTTCTACAACTACTTAAAGCTAGCGTAGACATCCCATGCCCTTACTCTCACCTGTAAGCCAGGAACCCCTGGAGATCCTGTCACCCCATCCGGACCTTTCTCTCCATCTCTTCCTTGAGTTCCTGCTCTGCCGCGAACACCCTTTGGTCCAATGCCACCCTATTATAAAGTGTTTGCTGGTAACTAAATCCTTTAGGCACTTTGCATAAATCTGCACCAGTGTTTAAAGGTTTGGAGTCAGTAAGATTTTCTTCTGAAATAAATTTAAACTTTTATCCATAAAAGAAAAGTTAAACTGATTAGAAGTAAATATTTTTACATTGTTACAGTTTTGAGCTCTCTATGCATCAAATGATTTTGTAAAAAAGGAAAAGCATCATGGTTTCCACAAAATCAGTATATTAGAATTAAAATTTCGATTTAAAGATCATGTGACACTGAAGACTGGAGTAATGGATGCTGAAAACAGGAAATAATTACAATTTAACATTAAACAGAAAACTGTTACATTAAATTACATTAGTAATCCATAATATTACAAATTTTATTTCAGCAAATAATTGCAGCCTTGGTTAGCATCAGAGACTTTCAAAAGTATTTTTAAAAATCGCATTGACCCCAAAGTTTGGAACACTAGTGTATTCATCACTTATGGTAACATTTTATTGAAGATATACCATTGAACTCTCATTGCTATTATGACCACACACCCACACACAAAACCAGATATTATAATGAATAGGTACCATTTCGCCTCTTATGCCTGGTGGTCCCATCTGACCAGGATCTCCAGGAAACCCCTTCAGGAATAAAACAAGTATTCACAGTACTGTATATACCAAATCAAAGACACTCAGATCTAATATTTGTAACCATATCATCAATCATCATATTACGGTAAACCACACTAGTCTAATATCCACAATGCTAGTCTAATATCCACTTAATGCCTGTATGTTTCAATACAATTGGTGGTCAGTGCAAAATTCTGTCATACTCAAAACACGTTCTCTAACAATTCAGTCTGATTTAATTTTGTTTACTCTCTGTGTTTGATTGTGTACTCACAGGTAAACCAGGTCTCCCTGTGTCACCCATTGGTCCAGGGTGTCCTGCCTGTCTCTGTAGGACATCAGCGAAAAACGGTTTAGTGAGAGACCACATGCATATGTTATAATGGCGTTTTGCTAATTTATTCTAGTTTCAAATACTTACAGGCCATCCAGCTGCGAGCAATTGGTAATAAGATGTTCTCTACAAAAACAAAAAAAAATTATTAAAAAAAAAAAAAAGAAATATTGCAAAATGTTAAGTACTAAAATCAGTATAATAAAAAAATAATACATTCAAAGATACCAATATCAAAATTGTTTATTTTTAAAAACATTTGTACATGCATTTATATATTTCATTGTTTTGTGACTGTTTAGGGTTTAGGTTGTCTCAACTGACACATTTACTCCCACATGTGGCATTCACCATGTAATGAATATTAAATGAGCAAACAATCAAGTGGTTTTGGACTCAGCATACGCATGAATTCATAAATACAATTCAGACCATAAGCGAGAGATCATGGGAAGCTCTGTGCCTCACTGGCTTTAATAGGAAAAAAACTAATCCTCAACAACAAATCCTCAATCTAAACTCTTGTAACACTTAATGCCTGTATGTTTCAATTCCTCTCTATAAGAAACACAAACTAGGGAGTGTTGAAAGGCATGTCTCCTGTTCAAATAGAGGAGAAGAACTGAGAGACAGTGTACGCTGTCTCTGCAGTGTGGCCTGGAAAAGCTGAGGCCTCGAACCCACATAGACACACAGTCTCTGTCACATTGATATTAAATCACCCAGTCCGCCTCCGCTTTATACAACATTTGTCTTGGCACATGCTCAATTTGGCAACAGGGCAGAGTTCGGCTCACTGCTGGTCCAGTGAAGGTGAGTTTAAGAGAAGTTGGGGAATCGGACCTCCCAGTGCACTTGCCTTCTACATGTCCCAGTGAAACAGAGGGATCTAAACATCTGTCAAAACCTCCTCACAACACTGTAACCATTTTACAGAGCGCAACCTGGGTAAACAGCAAAGCACCATCAGCACAAACAATGTTTGTAAGGGTTCAGTTTAGAATATATTTTAAATGACAAATCATCCCTAATCATCACTGAATACACAGAGAATCAGCTCCATGTAGCCACATCCATCTAAACTTGACAAATTATATTAATCACTGAGATGAAACAGATTTTTCCTAAGTCTTTTTATCATTTATCACATCAAGAAAATGTGAGGAAAAAGCTACAAAAATTCTACAGTCATTTATTTAATAAAAGTGACATCATGTAGTAAAGATTTACGTACATTGAAAATTGGGATAATCATTTTTTCCAAAAATACATACAACTGACTTCATTTTCCTTAATAATAGCCAACTCATACATTACACCATATGAAATTTGAACTTCCATATTGAAGCACTTAAATAACTTCCACAATGATCTGTGCTAAAATAAAATGCAATGCAGTAATGACTTTTAATATAAATAACCAAATTAAATATAATTAAATCATCCCTGAAGTCAAGGTACGTCAAATTGTGAAACCTGAAACGTCTTGGACAGCACAAAAAAGATGAAAGAAATATTAAAACCCTGAAACAAATCACAAAAAAAACGTTTTTGAATGTACTCCCTCACCTACCACCCATGGCTCAATATACACACACATGAGGACTAAACTCATCCATCATGTTTGAGGATTCTGCCAAACGATGATGAAAAAACAACATTTAGATATTCTCCACACACACATTAAATAATGCCAAGTTCCAGCTGCACAATCATAATAAGCAGATATTCGCAACAGTTTTGGGTTCTAAAGATCTACAGGGAGGTCAAATCTGAGGTTTTACAATTATACTTAAATATATGCTCAAAAATAGAGAGTCACAAATAGATAGAATACAAGGACTGGCAGGAACATAGAAAGGCTGTGCCATCCAGCAGTTTGAGAGACACAGGGCGGTGGCTCACTGCTATATATTCATGTTTGGTAAGGATGGGCAGGATGATTGCCTAATTTATCTCGATTCATCTGATTTATGCCAATTTAGATCATTTAAACTGTGGCACATGATTTCCGAGGCTAGTCAGACTACAAAGTGAAGCCCTGTGGTAACCATAAGTGCCATTTCTATATTGCCTAAAATATCCAGGTTTTGGCTGTTTGCGCTTCACATACTGATCTATGATATAAGATATGTGCAATAAAGACCAGCCGGCTCCTTGTGCTTTCTCACAGTACTTTGATGTCATACACTGATCAGTCTGCGCAGTGCTGCTTCATGTCAAATTAACAAATTAACAATTTTAATGTGCATTGCTTTGACTGCTCTCAGTATAGAATCCACCTTTAACGTTTGATCATGGTTGCACATTACTGGTCACACTTGGCCAGGACATGTGCCATAAAATTCCATGTATAGCTAACCAAGTGAAGCCTAAACTGTAAGTATGAGTTTCAACAGATAAATGGTCTTCCATAATATGGCATTTTAAGGCCTACCTTAAACGTAGCCCAATCCTCCTCTGTGTTCCTCCAAAGGTAGAGGACTGGAAGTCCTGGTGGACCTGGTGGTCCTGGTATACCTCTTGGTCCATCGGCTCCTTGGTCTCCTTTAGAACCCTAGAATGACATACAGGTACAAATAAGGGTGTGATCCCATAATCACCAAATAATATAATGTAATGTAAATTCCTTACCTTATCACCCTTGTATCCAATATAGCCCCTTTTGCCTGCGCACCCCTGTGTAAACAAGAAAAGCAATCTTAAAACCGACGGCCCAGTATATGAAGTATCTTCATGAGACTTTGGCATTCATAAAAAGCATTTAACCACAGCAAAGTGCAAAGCTACTGTCATCAACCATCAAACTTAGTTTATAGAAGATTGCTTTCCATGTTCAAATATAAGCATGGAAATCACGACACAGTAGACGACTTTGAATCTCGAGTCAATTAATATTTATAGGTCCTTTTAATCTTATGTATGTTACGTGAATGTGACACTCTTAAACACGCCAATATGAAGAGTGCTGCCAAACCTCTAACCTTCTGCAAAGCGCACATTTAGCACTACCTTATATTTGAGCTTCACAGTGGAAGGCTATCATTCAGAAAAGGGCAGACGTAGTAATGTTTGGTTATAGATGTAAGGCATATTTAAAGGAATTCTCCATTAAGATTAAAAGATTACATAACATTCAGCTTTTTTATAACGTATTTTCAAAGACCAAAATAAGTAGTGAGATTAAGAATTATTTTCAGACCAGCAATTTAACGTGATTTCAGTTCAGTATTCTGTTTCTAGCTCAAACAACAAGTACACGCCTGTTTTGCAAACTGAAAAGTGGGCACGTTTTCAGTTCCAACAGACAGGAGGAGGGGGGAAAACACAGCTACTGTAAATCACAAAAGACATGAAAATTTTTTTATTTGCACTAGCATCATAGTAGCTACTTGTTTACTTTTCTTAAGACTGAATAGCTGAAGTTTTCCATTCCGGAATACTTGATTCTGATTGGTCATTTCACAGCATTTAGTGGCTAGATATTTCCTACAAAATATTCCATTGGTGAAGAGTGAAACTTTTCCCCACACAGATTTTGTATATGGTTCAAGTTTTTCATGCAAATTTACCATGTTGACCAACGGAATGAACCTTGGTTTCAAAGTGACTTCTATGTGAGCAGAGCTTTGTGCATCACTAAACTATTGACAGTAGGCCATTTTTTACTACTGACAAAAATTTTACTACTGTGACTATGTCTTCAGTCTGCTCCCAACTGAAAATGACTTCTACTGTTTCAAACAAATGCAACTATGTCCCAGTCATCACAGGCAGAGCAAACAGCTTCAGTATTGATGGGATTTTTACTGGAATTTTGTTGCTATGTTCATCTTATTGCTAGGCCAATATTTTGTACATTCAAATGAATTTTTTTTAAGAATATAAAAAAAGTCATAAAACTTTCAGATTAACTGAATTAACCTGATTAACCTGAAAAGAGGTGCACCACAATAACTAACTAAAATATATGTCCTCACAACCAATGTGTTTATTTTATGAGGTGGCTAATTTGTACAAATTCGCACAACCTCACTTGTACAATTTTGTACAATTTGTCTAAACTCCAGTGAAGGGGTTTTTGCCATTCGTACATATACTTGTTTTTTATGACATGTACAGAAATGATACCATGCATATACATTTTTATTTTTTCAAGTGTTTTGATTCAGATTCAAATTTGGCACATATTCTGGACAAAAATGATGGAAGAGCATGTGATTTTATCAGGATTTAATTGTGGTAACTCACAGTTCTCCCTGGTGGCCCAACAGGCCCTGGAGATCCACTGAGGAGCCGGTATCTCCTTCCATCCATGCCTAATATAACATCACCATGTTTAAATGCAACTCTTTTCTTGCTTGAGTGCTTGTAGTCAGCTTGTCCTTTGCCTACAAGCGATTCCATTTCCTTTTTGCGTGAACGCTGGCCAAAGGCTTTCCGACTACTTCAAAGCTCTTTGAAGGAAGTAAAAAACCTTCTTCAGTCAGCTGGTTTAACTCGGGATGGACTGTCGGCCTGACCAGATCCTTCTGCCTGGCTGATGTCTTCACATTCAAAATAGAATCCAGGTCAGCAATGTCCCCAGAGGGCTTCAAAGGGAGCCGCTCAAGACGGCCTCCACCCAAATCTGCTTTCAGTTTTTGAGAGGTGAAGTTCTCCTCTGATGATTTGAAGGTGGTGGACTGGATCTTTTTGTCACTGGTGTCCTTATACCTGCTATGTGTGCTGCTGACGGCAGGAGATGTGAGAAGGTCAGACTCATCCACCACTGCAAAGCCACGAACCGAATGCTTTGAAGTTCTGTTCAGATAAGAAGACATATCCCATTCACTACGAAGATCTTCATTCCTAGAAGAGACACTGGAGTTCTGGAAGCGAACAAAAAGACTTAGCACAGCAATTTTTGCACAGCAAACAAGATACATTAACAAAATGCTAAAGGATAATCCATTAAATATTTTATTAAAAATCCTGCTTAACTGTTGCACTGAGGGTATTTAAATCATTTTATTGTTATCCATTTCAAAACTTTTTGTGACCTCTTGTCTCTACAGTCAGGGCTGCTTAGCTGGTACATATTGTGTACATTTTTTATTGATCTTCACAGCAGTTATTCATCTAATTATGAAGCATCCAAAACATCCAGACAGGATAGAGTTGAGTACCTTTTTGCATTTTCAGTTTAAACCAAAAACAACTGCCAGACATCACCAAATCAGGCACCGTAAAAATTAAGTGTACATTGCACAAAGCAGAAAAACGATCAATTGCGATAAGGCAAGGGCCTACACGTGATTCTGAGCTCAGAGACCCAGAGGCTCCATCCTACTGTCCTCTTCTCTTTCTCTAACAATAAGCTACAGAGAAAGAGCAGTCAGGCACTTAACACTGTAAGGCGGCTGCCTCAGATGAGAGGGACACTTGATCCTCTCTAGGGTGACACAGCTCCCCAAATAATTGTTTTACCCTCCTCAGTGCTACAGGTTACATCTTTGGCTGGAACTGTACCGAACACTGGAACAACTCCTGTGAGAGAAGCTGGAGCAGAACCAGATGCTACAAGACACAATTACACTTTGTTCAGAAGATCAGTCACTAGGACGTTTGAGAGGAAGTGAGTAGATACTCTGCATATTCCACGTTAAAGGTTTCAGTTGCTATAGTTTCAAAAATAAACTCTAAAAATGCTATGCCTTTTTACTTGTACACTAATGTTTAAAAGTTTATTTATCTTCAGTTAAAGATTTAAATTGATGAGATATATATATATATATATATATATATATATATATATATATATATATATATATATATATATATATATATATATATATATATATTTGTTGTTAACAGCATAACAACAGATATATTCATTAAAAGCTATCTTTATAGGGCAGTCATTTTTGTGGTTTTACCCTAATGTGATAAACAGTAAAAAAAAAAATTCCAATTTAAGATCAGATTAATGAGGACAAAGATCAGTCACTTCCATAAAGAAATAGAAAGACCCACCCTAACAAAAGAAAACAAAGACTCCAAAGAGTCCAATATTTAGTTATATGGTATAACAATTCGCAAGAGGCTTTGCAGGCTGGTATTTTTTTGACCAGGAAAAGTTCAAAATTAAAGCAATTATCAAAGTAAAATCAGCAGGTTTTTTTGCAATGCAATAACATTAACTATAATTTTCAGGAAATATAATCAAAATGATGAGAAACCACATGAAGGTTGAGTAAAACATTTAACAAAAATATGTTTGCAAGACTGTAGAGAGATAAAGGGTTCTTTCCCTGGTTGTCAAACTGCAATGAAATACATCTTTAAGCAGGTGTGAACTACAACATCTGTGTGAACCCCAGGGAAACTATTGTAACTTCATACATTTACTGAAATGACCCAGAGTCACAAAGATTACTCTTAAAGCTAGTTCTGGGAAAAGCTTTAGTATCGTTTGCAGATGTCACTTTTTTTTTACATTTAAAAGTATGCCCATGCACTTTCTGAGGCCATTGGCCATGTGCACTACACTGTCATTTGTGGTTTACCATCATTTATTCATATCCTATCTAACAATGACACTTCTGGTTAGATGCAGTTTCATTGGCTTCATTACAGTACCGATAAATCTGAATCAAACTGAAAGTCTATAATGCTAAAGATCTAAAACTGAAAGTGAATGAGATATCAGATAAAGCATCGACCAGTAAGAACATCATAATTGCTAACTCAGTTTAGAGGTTTGTAGATATAAACAAATGTTTCACAGAGACTGGAAAATGATGAAGCACGATGTCAGAGTTTGGAACTCAAGGCTGCAGGGCAAAATATTATCAGTGTTCATCACAGCTGACCCAACAGTAAATAATGAAGACAGACGCCATAAATCACGGTTAAGACACAGGTATGAGGGAAATCCTTGCAGGTCATTTGTTGAGGAACCCAGCTGGGTATATCTGACACTCCCATCAGGAAAGTCACCTGAAACATTTTTGTGGATCACCAAAAAGGAAATCAGGGTGCAACTGTTAAAGACGAAGAAAACTAGACAGTATTGTGTTTAGTGGGCCACCAATGAATCTCCATATGATCTCCATAACCTCCATTCAAACTGCAGCTTCCAGCCCATTTACCCTTTATTTCATTCTTGTTCAGCAAGTGAACATGTTCATGGGAAGATCTCTATTACTTATTTATTAACCTTTCTGAAAGTTTAGACATGTCAGTTAATACAAGAGCCGCCTAAACTCAATACAATGTGATATACCTTTGCACTTTTGCCTTTGGAATACATAAGCAGATACGATACAACCAGATTATAAAACAACTTTTAACATTTATTTTAAAAATAATTTTCACCTTTTTTTTACACTAATCCTGTGTTAAACATCCAAACAAAATCTAACCATCTAATAGCGAAAAATGAATTGAAGCACAGCTAAAAGGAAAGACGTGTATTCGTTTCCTACCATGGCTTTCCTTTGCCCTCCACATGCATTCCAAGCAGGAGCAGATCTAGTACAAGGTAACATCCCATACAGACACAGCACACCATGATTGCTGGAGATACACACTGCACCACAGTCTCTGTATCCCAGCTAAAGATCCCAGACAGTGCAAGCTTTCTCCAAGTGCCCTCCCAGAGAGAACCTCCCAGACACAGGAGCTGTGCCCAGGCTTCACACACTCTAGCCAACTAAGCCTTTCGGACAGCCATTAAGGTGAAAAGCACCCACGTAAAATGCGCAACAGCCACTTGTCCGATTTGTTTCCCATTTGAATTGTGTCTGCAGAACAAAACGTGATATTATGCCAACCAAATTTTATGCACCAGAAGATCAAAATCAGATATTTTTAAAGATTTATTTTTAACTTATTTAATCATTATGAAACAAATCCATTATTTTCACCAATGCTGCATTTATTAAAAAATACAGTTAAGAATATCACAATGTATTTAAATTGTGATATTAAAATTGTGTTTATGGCTTTAAAATATTTTCATATTTAATTTATTCCTGTGATGCAAACAGGCATATTCAAGTCTTCTGTCAAGATGTAACATTACAAATGTCTATATCCTTGCTAAATAAAAGTTGTTGTTGTTGTTGTTGTTGTTTTATCCTCCTGACCAAACTTTTTGAATGGTAGCTTGTGTACTTTGTTATCTTGGCCTTAATTTAGGAAATGGGGTGAAACCAATGTCTTTTAAGTTGTGAGCGCTGAAAGCTACTGAAAGTGTTTTATCCAAGAACAAATGTTCTCTTATCATTTACTCACCACCATGTCTTTCCTTAAGACTTCCTTTCCTCAGTGGAACACAAATGAAAATGTTCATCAGAATGCTCATTTTGCCATTTTCCAAACAACAAAAGCCAATGCTGAGCAAAGGTACACTGAGAAAAATGACTGTGGTTTTAACGGTAAAAAAATCTAGGGTAAAAACCTGTTAAATGGTTACTGGTAAATTCCTGTAAAATTTACAGGGAAATGTACTAAATATTCTACCTGCGACTAACAGAAAACTAAAACACCCACCACTGCAGCTATGGAATCTCATTTGGACTATTCTGAATCTGAAAATTGGTTATGAGACACATGAACCACTGACATACAGCGTTACTGAAGTCAAATCTGACATGCTATATTATCTGTGATAATGTGAACATGAATGGCATTTAAAAACTACAGATAGCCAATGGATAAATTTCTGTTTTTCCACAAACATAGAGCCTGCTTTCAAAAAGACTTGGAATATAGCACATGAGTCATATAGGCTGCTTTTCACGAGTTTAATAAGTTGATAGATAAGAGGACACATGCTTGGAAACTTCATATCACACAATGTCAGTTTTAGAACCAAATTAGAAGCTTTAGATTTTACATAAACATAAAGGTTTTCTCCATCACTGCTGAACCGTGAAAAATAGAAAACACATTCAGACAACTAAAGCACGCTGGGACTGACACACACACACACAAAAGCAGCAGTGAAGAGACAGATTTATGAAAGCACTGGTGAACCATCAATTAGAAATGACAATTTGTTCCAGAAATAAACTTGATGAGGTTGGTTTAATTCAAAGCAAGTTTTTAAGCAGACCTCCAGCTCTCAGAATCAAAGCAGTGGGATGCTGCGTGACCACGAGGTCATTAAAACAGAGAGGATTAGTGGTAATGGCTGCCATAGTAACAGAGGTAACTCAAGAAGATCAATCACAGATGAAGACTCTCTTGCCTGACTTTCCTGTGGGACCCTGACTCTGAGGTTTTCACAATTTTTCACTGGTGGTGGGTGTTGAAACCATGATTCCACATAGCCTAATTAATCAAGCAGCAGAAACCACAAGAAATGATGGGAGATGGTCTTTTCATCTGACATATTTTGTGCACGTATCTACCGTGGGGTTAGTCCAAATTAAAATCTTTTTCGCACAAATTTCAAAAATTTCTGTTTATAAAGCCACGAGAATATCCGAGGTTGAATATTAAATCAAGCTTCACACTTTACCAAAGTTTATATTTGCATTATGACTTATTTTAGCTTCAGAAGGCTGCACTAAATTACAGTGCAAAGATCATAATTGCATGCCAACCTTTATGAGGCCAGAATAAATGGATGACAGACAAACATTTCCACGCTAGCTGGTAGACATGCGTAAAACACCCACACTTGCTCATTTACATATGTTCGCTATAAACAAATAATTAAGAGTTAAAACAAAAGTAAATCTAAGATTGTATCTGCCACATTTCAGAACTTTACCTAGAGGTGGGTACTGTGTTAAGTCTGGCAGCACCGTCCTCCAGTAGTTTGTCAAACCCTGGTTAGCTGATAACAGACAACATTATGTAAGGTCAGCCTCAATTATGCCTTAAACGAAACCATATCCAGATGCAGGGGTGAGCTCTGCGCCATCTTTGATAGATGGGAATAGTTCCCCCATGATGGAATTCCCCCATGTAAAATGCCACCTCCTGGGGGAACATGTGTAACACAGACTTGGCTTGATCTTTAACCTTAAAGCTGTTCTCTGCTAAATAATACAACTGTCTTTGTGTCATTAAAGTGTGTAAAACCATAAAATAAAACTGTTGGGCCAAATGAGCTTGGCTTTGTGTGCTTTTACATTTACATTTACATTTACATTTAGTCATTTTGCAGACGCTTTTATCCAAAGCGACTTACAATTGAGAGTACAACAGCGATTCATTTTTTTAGAGAGACAAACAGACAGTGTAAGTGCTTATAACACCCAGTCACAGGGAGTGTTCAAATTAGTACATGCCAGAAGGGAAGGAATAAACAAGGGGGATAAGAAGAGAGACAGAGACAGTGAGAGTGAGTATTTTTTTTTTTTTTTTTATGATGAGGTCAGGTATTGCTGAAAGATGTGAGTTTTCAGCAGTTTCTTAAAGATTGACAGAGATCCAGCATTCGGATATGTGACGGGAAGATCGCTCCACCAGCCAGGAACAGAGAAGCAGAAAGTTCTGGAGAGTGATTTGAGCCTCTTTGAGATGGTACCATGAGGCGTCGCTCGCTAGCAGATCTCAGACTTCTAGAGGGTGTGTAGATTTGTAATAGTGAGGGAAGTAGACCGGTGCCGAGTCTGTGGTTGTTCTATATGCAAGCATCAGTGCCTTGAACTTGATGCGAGCTGCAATCGGTAGCCAATGTAAGGAGATAAAGAGAGGTGTAACATGGGTTCTCTTGGGCTCATTGAATACCAGCCGTGCCGCTGCATTCTGAATCATTTGTAGAGGTTTTATTGTGTTCGGTGGAAGTCCAGCCAGAAGAGCATTGCAGTAGTCCAGTCTAGAAATGACAAGGGCCTGGACAAGTAGCTGTGCAGCTTTCTCTGTTAGAAAGGGCCTGATCTTTCTGATGTTGTGTAGTGCAAACCTGCAGGATCGAGCAGTCTTTGCAATGTGATCTTTGAAGGTAAGTTGGTCATCGAGGATTACACCAAGATTTCTGACTGAGGATGATGGGGTAATTGACGAAGAACCTAGCTGGATGGTGAAGTCATGCTGTGTAGTTGGAGTGGCAGGAATACAAGCAGCTCAGTCTTTGTCAGGTTGAGCTGTAGATGGTACTCTTGCATCCATGTCGAGATGTCCGCCAGGCAACCCGAGATCCAGTAGCTACCGTTGGATCGCCTGGATGAAAAGAGAGGTAGAGCTGTGTGTCATCGGCGTAGCAGTGGTAGGAGAAGCCGTGAGCCTGTAATGATGGGGCCTAGTGATGTAGTGTAAATGGAGAAGAGGAGGGGGACCAAGAACCGATCCCTGAGGAACCCCAGTGACCAGTTGATGTGCTGTGGATACATCTCTCCCAGGCCACCCCAAAAACCTACCAGTGAGATAGGATTCGAACCAACGCAGAGTGGGATCCCAGAGATGCCCAGTGATGAGAGGGTAGACAGCAGGATCTGATGATTCACAGTGTCAAAAAGCAGCGGATAGATCCAGCAGAATGAGAACTGATGATTTGGATTGAGCTCTTGCAGTCCGCAGGGCTTCCGTGACTGAGAGCAGCGCAGTCTCAGTTGAATGGCCGCACCTGAAACCTGATTGGTTATGGTCCAGTTTGTTGTTTTTCGAAAGAAACAGTGATACCTGGTTGAAAACCACTCTTTCCAAGTGTTTTCGCTATGAATGGAAGAAGAGAGACTGGCCTGTAGTTATCAATAAGAGAAGTGTTTAAAGCGGGCTTTTGAGCAGTGGGGTTACCCGAGCCTGCTTAAATGCTGTGGGGAAGGTACCTGTGAGGAGAGATGTGTTGATGATGTGCGTGAGTGCCGGCAAGACAGTGGGGAGATTGCTTGCAGGAGATGAGAGGGTATGGGGTCTAGCGGACATGTTGTTGGATGGCTGGAGAGGAGAAGTTTGGATACTTCTGTCTCCAGTGAGGGAGCAGAAGGAGAAAGTGGAGAATCGGTAGTCGATGCGGTTGGTTGAGGGTTGTGCGTTAGGGGCTGAGAACTGGCTGCTGATCGCTTTTGTTTTGTTTGTAAAAATGTGGCAAAATCGTCAGGTGATATTGAGGTGGTGGGAGGTGGTGGAGGGGATAGAGCAGGGAGTTAAATGATCTGAAGAGCTTACGTGTGTCTGAAGTGTTGTTGATCTTGTTTTGGAAATATGATGATTTGGCAGTGCGGATTTCGGCAGAGAAGGAAGAAAGCAAAGTCTGATACCTGCTCAGGTCTGTCAGATCTTTTAGATTTGCGCCACTTTTCTCTCCGCTGCCCTGAGTTTGACCCGATGCTCACGGAGAACATCAGACAACCAGGGCTAGAGGTGGCAGTCCGTGCTGGCCTGGAGAGAGAGGGCAGATGTCGTCTAGACAGGAGGTTAGAGCACTGAACAAGGTATCTGTAGCTGTATTCACATCCAAAGAAGAGAAATGGGTAGGTGAGGGAAGGGAGGAGGACACAGCAGAGGAGAGATGGGAGGGAGAAAGGGAACGAAGGTTACGCGGAAAGTAACCGGTATAGGGGTTGGTTGCACAGAGATAGGAAAATGCAGTTGAAATGTAAGAAGGAAATGGTCAGAGACGTGAAGCGGTTGTACTGAAATGGTGTCTGCAGTACAACTGCGTGTGTAAATTAAATCAAGCTGGTTGCCTGATTTGTGGGTGCTTGTCGTGGATGAGGCGTTTGAGGTCAAATGAAGCTAGAAGGGAATGGAAGTGCGTAGCGTAAGGTTTGTCAAGATGAATGTTGAAGTCCCGAAGAGTAGGAGTGGAGTGCCTTCGTCTGTAAAAGATGACAATAATCCATCCAGCTCCTCTAGGAAGGTGTCTAGAATATGTCCAGGGGCGGTAGATTACCACTATGTGGAATTTTGTCGGAGTAGTAACTGTGATAGCATGAAATTCAAAAGAGATGTAATGACATACAAGTGAGTTGGTTGAATATTTCCAATTGTTTGGGATGAGCAGACCAGTGCCACCACCCCCAACCTGACGAGGTGTGTGAGAAAGAGTGATTGTTGGCTAGAGCTGCTGGGGTTGCTGAGTCTTCTGGGACGAATCCAGGTCTCCAATCAATCCCAGAATGTGGAGTGAAGAATGTAAAAGAAAAAGCAGAAATGAAGTCAGCTTTGTTGACCGCTGACTGGCAATTCCACAGACCAACAGAGAAAGATAGGGGTGTGTAGTAGAGGATGTAGGGACAGAGCGTAGGTTAGTAGGAGTGCATTGTCGCTCTCGTGTGTTGTTAGGGCGCGGACGAGAGACAACCGGAATGAGTTGGAGACACATGATAGAGGTAGAAAGAGGAAGTGAAGATGTGTAAGAGAATGAAGGAAAATGTACTTAAGTGCGTTGCTCAGTTAAAGTCGCGCAGTAAAAGTCGTATGTCTTTACTCGTAGTCTTCACACGAGGAGTCTGAACGCGAGCACTGGACGCTTCGCTGACGCTTCGCGCCAGCGCACACTCAACAAATAAATACAAAGTGTATGCAGTGGAAACAGCGAAAAGCTAGTTCTAATTTGCCCAGGCAGTAGCCAATCAGGAGGTCGCTCAGGAAAAACGAAACTAACGCCTTCACACTTAAGTGCTCTTAATAGCCCGGAGGCAAACAATTTACAACCACTTAAAGTACAGCACAACTAAACTACACACTACAAATAAGTAGGGAAACGCAAATATTCTCTCCAAACAGCAAGAAATAATTTGAACAACACACAGCAATAGGTATAATAGACTTACACGCTGGTGTCCGTCTCTTCTAGCCTGAAATCGCTTCTCTGCGTTTTATTTCTATCTTGTTTGCCTCTATTCACCCTACAGAGCCCTTTGTCGTCCTCAGCTAGCTCAACATCACACAGACATTTCCCATCAAATCCCTCTACTGGCAAAGATGAGACTGCCAATATGCATTCAGATCCAGGGCTCCGGCCTTTTTGGAGACTGTAATCATGATATGTGATGATATGTAAATGTAATAAAATTTAAACTGATAGAAAGAAAATAAATTAACTACACATCACTTTAAAATGTGTTCTGATAAGAGTGAACGCTGAATATTAATTTATTAATTTAATCTCTTAATTGTTCTAAAGGACTTTTCACAAATGTTCTACACAAAGTGTATTTTTTTCAGTTAACATCTATTTTAATAAAAACTAACAAATGTAATATTTCGTCTTTTATGCCTTAGATTTTAATGAGTCAAACCCTTCTTGAATATTTCCATTAGGAACCCAACCCTTGTTATCTATTAACTACAATAAACACCAACAAATCAAAAATGCTGCATTGTATGATTTGCCATGGAGAATTGTATGCTACATTGTACATCCATGCTTTCCATGAAACACCCAACCAGATTACTGTGGATGAATCTACACCTACACACAACTATGCAGACAGCGTCTAGTAAAACACTGTGTGTGCAATCATAAGCACAATCCATTAACAATCAATTCATAATACATGTAAAAAAATCTGCACTTCAGAAACTTCTAAAATTATACCCTGCAGTGCACAGAGCTCACTTAAAGTGCAAAGCAATATAGGTGTCTAATGACTTTCCAGACGATTTGCAAGCTTTGGAGCTGTTCCTGGAGTATACCAGCAAACTCTCAGGCTGCCCGGACTTACTCTCCCAGACGGGGTGTTTATCAAACCGTCTCAGCACAGCTCCTCTCTGTTACAGCACCGTGCTGAAACGAGACAGTTCCCATGATGATAATTTATCATCGCCCTCCCCCATGTAGGAAAATACAGCAACAGCTTTATGAGGACAAATGAGAAGTCTGAGTGATCCCTACTTTGCCATTTATTAAATTTCCTGACTCTCCGAAGACACTCCAGCTCTCTTCTCCAGCTGAGCTTCATCATTGTATTCAGGCTTTGTCCATTCATAACTGCATAATTACTCACCCTGGCTGTATCTTAGCTTTTATGCTGTAATTCATATACTTGTAAACTGTCTTTTGGGTCTGTAATTAACACTGGGATGTTTCTTGGTGTCTCTTACCAAACCATGTGTTATTCGGGTTCAGGCCGAGCCCTGGATCTGAATGCATATTGGCAGTCTCATCTTTGCCAGTAGAGGATTTGATGGGAAATGTCTGTGTGATGTTGAGCTAGCTGAGGACGACAAAGGGCTCTGTAGGGGTGAATAGAGGCAAAACAAGATAGAAATAAAACGCATTACCTAGTGTGCTGAAAGATTTTAATGAAATGGTAAGTGTGTATTTTCTGTGCAAATTACATCACAAAAATCAATCGCAAAAAAAATAATATCCTAAACACTTACGTCACAGGTTTAGCCAATATTGTTGTGTCTAGAGCAATAATAGCTCAGAGTCACATTTTACACACTTTTCAGGCAATAAAATTATATCTGGATAGGAGTTTTGCCCATTTAAGATTTTTCATTAATTTTAATCAATTTTATTCAAATTAAAATGTCACCTCATTTAAGATTTTTTTTGCACAACTACACCAAAACAAACATTCAAATATTTTATATAGCTCTAATACAATTGATTAATCATTTAAAAATATAATCATTTAAAAAAAAAAGTGCATTGTTAATAACTTGTTTTTGTTTGGTGTTTTAGTCTTTAGTTATGTTTTAAAATCATTACTTTGCTCAAAATGCACATGTTTTGGCTCTTCGTTGAAGAAATAAATGTAAAATTTATTACCAATGGACATTTTGGTAATTTGACCAGATTAGGACCCTTAGTGTCCCTAAAAGATCTAGAAAAAGAACTGCTTTCAATTCTACCTCAGCCTCAGCGCTATCTTCTGTCTTGAGAAAGCCACGTTCTTTCACAGGTTCACACATATGCTGATGAAGAGCACAGTGATCCTTGGCAGCATTTGCATCTCCCATTATGAAGGTCATCTGTCTCAGCTCTCCTATGAAAACAGACATAGACGTCAAAGACAAATCTGAGCTTATGACATCAGCCACATAATAATTTCACAAGAGCATTGGTCAAATGTTCGCCCATATGCCTCATCGATTTGAATGGTGTGAATGGTGAACATGATACCACAGTCGCCACGATAAAACCCATTGTAGGCATTAAGCGTCATTCAAACTCCTGGCGTGCTGTTTTGTGACCATTCATTTTAAGTGTAAGTCACTGAGTTGATGGTTTTCACGGCTGAAAAGCAAATTGGTGTGGCAGCAATACATGCATTTCCCATGACTTAAAGCCAGTGCTGCTTTAGCAGGAAAACTCTAGTTTCTTTAAGAAACATTCTTATGCACCACTGTGTTGTAGTAAGACATATTCAAAGTGTTTAATTAATGACTTTAGGAAAGGCTGGTTGACCGAGTTTGATGGATTCTTGACCATGACTACAGTTATGTGTCTTTCCATACCATATAACAAATGAAGAATACCTTAAAGGGTGTTTCAAAGCCCTCCAGGATTCCCCACCATAAGCAGGCCATCTGTAGTGATGCCCATGTACGGGTACATCCAGCTCACTTTCTCCACCAGCACACAGTCCACATACACAGCCAGCCATTCAAATGCAACCCCAACTGAGATCCAGTGCCACTGCGAGTCAGACAGCCCTGACACTGAAAACCTGAAACCAGAGTTTTAAATACACTACTATACGAACAACGTTATTTGTATAGTTTAGTGCTTAGTGGCATGTAGTAAATGTTGTTTGTACTCATAGTCGCGCTGCTGTGTGGTGATAAAGGTGATGCTGTGTGGGCCTATACTGGATCTGGAGTAAAATGTGATTATAGAAGTTCAGCAAAGTCAACACACTCCGGTCCTCTTCTTGTGAGCTCTGCAGCTGAATCAGCAGACTGAATTCATCTGCAAAGCTGTGAACACACAGACAATGTGCTAAGTATCAAAGAAACAATTTCATTAGAAACGAGAGAACATAAATACAAACTCTACCATTTAAAACTACCGTCTAATGCCCCAAGGCTGAATAAATTTGATTAAAAATAGACAGATTGTGAAAAATTATTACAAAATTAAAATAAATGTAAATTTTAATACATTTTAATTACATATTTTAAAATGTAATATTTTTCTGTGATGAGAAAGAAGAATTTTCAGGATCCATTAATCTAGTCTTAAGAATCATGATTTTTCAGAAATCAATTTAATGGTGCTCAATAAACATTTCTTATTATCAAAGTTGACAATAAACATTTTTGAAGGAATTAATACATTTTAAAAAAATGAACAGCACTTATTAGGGAAGACATCTTTTGTAACAATGTTTGATCAATTTAATTAAAGTTTAAAAGATCAATTTGTTGAATGAAAGTATTTAGTATCTATCTATCTATCTATCTACACACATATATATATATATATATATATATATATATATATATATATATATATATATATATATATATATATATATATATATATAATTTAACCTCAAACCCCAAACATTTTTGCAACAGTGTAAAAAAAAAAATATGGTAATTTTAATAAATTTATAATGAAAAGAAGGGGAAAAAACTGTCAAATAAAGAAAACAAAAACAAATAAAGAAATAAATTAAATGTCAAACCTTGATCCAAATGCTTCCTGGGAGGGCATAGTGAGTGTGGAATACAGGCCAATGTCCAGCACTGACAGCCCTTGACCTCCTCATAAAGGGTCACGTTACTGCTGGTTGGTACTAAGCCTGAGAGCTGCTCAAGTAAATCCACTCTTTGTGTAAAGATATTCAGATATGTGTTGAACCCCTCTATAAAACATGGAAAAAAAACAATTTATCAGTTCAGCAAGTGACCTGCCACTTAAATCAAGCGACACTTCATTTAATTCCTTGCAGGATACAGCATTTATTAGTGTAAAAATATTATATTATAATAGTATATTACGGACGAATAGCGGGACACTGAGATGTTCTATTTATACATTTTGACTTCATTCTGTTTCAGCCTACTGTGTGAAAATGGGCAAGTCTCAAAACTGTCCAAATCTCAGGGGCTAATGTAAAGTAGCTTCCAAGTACTATGCACAGATGACCCTACCCTATTGTGCACAAATAGTCAGGGCTATTACTGATGGATGATTCTGGGGTGAAGCATTCCCATGGAAGACTGCATTTTTCCCACCTGATCTCCATAGGACATTAAGGGTGGAGAGAGCAAGCCACTGATTAACTTTCCTTCCTTTGCCTTGCACAGCATGGCCAAGTAAACCCTACAAAAGTCCCTGTCTTCATTTTCCCCTTCCCTTTCAATTAAATTAATAATCAAAGGCCATCCTTTCAACCCCACCCTACCCCCCAAAAAGTCTTAAATGTACAGATAAATAAAACCCACATCAACGATTAAAGAAAGATGGCAATTATATGATGCAATCTTTCCATTTTCATTGACTTCAGCCTCACAGTTGTTCCTGCTATTCAATGAGAAGGAAATAAAAGAAGAATAAAAAAAGGAAACAGGCACGGCTCATTTACAGGGATGTAAAAAAAGAATAACTCTGTATATATAACCTCTGCATAAACCCAAATCCCAAATGGCCATATATGGAAAAAGCAAAGAACTGTATGATTGGTTCTTCACAAAACTGACTTCAAGACATGATACATGGATCTTACAACCGGATTAGAGATTTGAGTTAAGAGTAATTCCTCTTGTGGCTGATCTCTTGTTTCATTCATTGTGGTGAAAAGGGCTTTTTACGCTCACTGCATTCAGGCATCAGTCGTCACTCACAGTCCTGTAAGCAGCATGACCACGAGTAGCAGACTCCGGTCACCCATGAGCTCTCGCTGATAACCTGATGAAAGGTGCACATGCCACCATTTTCTACATACCACATTAAGCTAGAGTACATGTCTTAAAAGATAATAAACAGAACATACACTGACATGTATTTCACAGAAAGACAGCACAACACATTTTTGACACAAAAAAAAAGGAACAAATTTCACAAATCTGTTACATTAAAACGACCAAAGAATAGACAAATAATAGAAAAAATATTTGTACACTGTACCAAATGTTAGTGGAATACAGTAAATGTAATGAGCTACACCGGAGTAAACTGACTTCATATTGCACATTTAATAAAATAGCCTGGGTAAATGAAACTAAATGACTCTGAAAAGTGAGTTAGCTCCGATAAAAAGTCTTTTTGATTTAGATTTTGAATTATTTTCATATGCCACTAATTTCCCAATACTGTATAAATCACAAGGACACATAATGTTTAATGCCAGAACAAAAGCTGAATAAAGACATAAATGAGGTCAGAAATTGTTATGAAATACATTTTTTTCAAACATTAGATTATTATTATAGAAACATAAATGGGAGATTTTTTTATAATAATATCAAAAATACCACAATATAACATATAACCTAAATGGTAATCAAAATGTAAAATGGTAAATTTTTAAGGTATTAATATCTGATTCTGAATCAGGTAACTGTGTGTGTGTGTGTGTGTGTGTGTGTGTGTGCACGCTGTTAGGACAGCTGTTTGGCTATAAAATATGAATCGATAGTACTGATATGAAGAAAATTGTAGTTTACAAGTTAATTAAAATGAAAACAAACAGCATGTATTACAAAGTATTACACAGGGCTTTAAAGAGGTATGTGCAACGCCCTATAACATGCAGACCACATGGCTGTAACACAAGACTTTAAACAGCTCAATATGATGTCTACGGGGTTAGAGCAGAGCCAGATCTGAAGAGTGCATCACTGTCAAAGAAAATGGAGTGACTTCAACAGGTTAAAGGGAGGAATGATTTAACATCTTGAGACCATGTGCAAAACTGACATTCCCTTTCCCACCTTGGCTTGAAGTAATTGTGTCTTGAAAGTATTCATTGCCCACATGCTGATCTATAACTAACTCGACACAAACCATGTCCCAACTTTGAGAATGTTTAAAAAAGCCACAAAATGGTCTATGATCAAGACTGGGAAGGGTCAGTGGGTACTCGTGCCTCCTCCTAGAGCACAGCTGAACAAGCATTCATCAGACAAGGTCATTAATATCCATGTACAGTATCATAATAACACAAAGGAAGAAACGTGACATTCTGTGGGATTGGGACATGCCTTATCAAGGTATTTTGTAAAGATATAAATATAGCTTTAAAGTATTTATTGCCATTTGTACAGTCACTGTATTACAGCATTTAGCTCACATTTATTACACAGGCTCTGCTAGTTAAAATCCCATAAAATGATTAAATGCAACAGATTTCACTAATTATATGAGTATTATCCAAGATGCAAAAATGTTTTCAAGACACCCCAAAAGTGAAAATTCTTTACTGATATAAAGTATAAAAGCCTCTAGAATTGACACACAAACACTAAAAATAACATGCAGTCTGAATCACTCCTCATATTTCACATTGTATGACAACAAAAACATGAGAACTGTATAAGGCAGCAAAATGTTATTGTCACATGGCCTGCTGAAATTATCTGTACACTGTAAAAAAAAATCAGAAAAATTTACGATAAAAAAAAAAAAAAAAAAAGGCAAAATTTGAAATGCAATGCAGGGAATTCTTGGAATGTCATTTACCATTTTTACAGAAAAAAAAAAAAAAAAAAAAAAAAAAAAAAAAAATCACAGCCATTTTTTAAAGTGTATTTGCATTAAACTTTAATATATAAGTAAATCCGCACTATTTTTTATTATTCTTTTTGTTCCTTCTCCATTTACCTGCCTGTAGTTTCTACAGGGACTGGATGTTGAATGCCAGTATGTAATTTCCATTCATCTAGCATGCAGCCAGATTCAGGTCTGATGTTTGGCTACATTTATTTCCCATTTAATGCCCAATTAGCCCCCCTTGTGCCGGTTTGTGTTTCATTTACATGGACGGTTCGTTTAACAAAAGTCTTGCGGTAGCAATTATGGAATAAAGAGGGATGAGACTCCATTTCCTAAGCTGTTTCCTTTCTTCCAATTGTGCTGTGAAGTGTAATCAGAGAAGGACTGATGGTACTTATCTCTTTCATTACGAGATGGGACCACCTGACACCCAAACGGAAGGAAAAGAATAAAAAGTAAAAGATTTCTCTAGTGGGCATTTCTTTAAAAAAGGCCTGTGAGTGTACAGCTTGAAGCCTTTGTGAAATCTGGGTAGGGAAATCTTTTGCCATCATGCAAAATTACAGATGGCTTGGATTCATACTGAAATTACATGAAAATCTGCAGAACACTGCACCTTAACTCACAGTGGTAGGTAAAAAAAATGTCTTTTACAGAGAAGCATTCTATCCTAAATTCTAACCTCTTAAAGCTCTTTTCATTTCCCTCTTTGGGGTGGAATAATATTTAAATATGACAGGGTGACCTTGGGTAATAAAAATCCCCAAGACTGCCTTAATTGAAAAAAAGGTTAGCAACCGTACTTCTTTAAATTCCGTATCAATGTTCCATATAATGTTACATATCAACTATTTTTATCAACAAAACTATACTGTTTACCCAGCCAAATTAACAAAACTGGACAAGTGTAAAGAAAATAATTTTAGCAGAGATATTAAATAAATGTTCTTGTCAATCAGAAATGCTGTTTGTCATTTGTATATCTGAGTGAAAGAAAATAAGCAAATCAACAGCAGGAACTTTCAAAAAACACACCCCAACTGTCCCCCACAATATTTAATGGGGTCTGGTTATGTGGCGTGTGGCAGACTCATTAAAAGGCGGTGAAACATTGTTCCCTAAACACACCTGAGCTCTGTCCTGTTAAGCCAAGTAGGAAACACATTAAGGAATTAGGAACGGCTCCATGATCAACATTCACAGAGTTTCAGGATGTTTTGAAAGACATTCAATCTTTTTCTTTTTTCCATTCTGGTCTATGTGCTGATAACATTTATAGTCCTCTGGGGCATCTAAATCAGAGCAATGTTTTTGCCTCAGTTTTCTAATTACTAACAGCATCACTCAGTTTTTTCTATTTTTTTTTCTTAAATTTTTTGACCATTGGTACTAGCATAATCACTTAACAAACGTCAGTTCAACCTCATATTTAAATAGCTTCATGTAAAAGTAATGACACTTTAAACATTAAAATTTAAAATGTTTGGAAAACAGTGAAACGGTCACAATTTGTGTAGGTATTAAATACTACATTCAGATCTTAGTTTTGCTAAATAGTAACTTGTCAGATTGTCAATGTCAGTTGAATGTCGATGCGAATGTCAGTGTCAGATTTGCAATGACATTTTTAGTCATAATCAAGAGAAATATGACCAATTTCCAAAAACAATTATGTGTGAGCTCTAAGGATCCAATGAGTATTTTCACAGGTGGCATTACACAGACAGACAGTTTGTCTCTGTGAATAATGACAGCAATTTTAGCAGTTCACCTTTCAGTTCTTCCAAACAATATTTTTTTTCATGAACTATTAATTAATCGAGCTGTCAAACACGATCGTATCTACCTACTTTAATGCATGTCTCACAATTCACGAGTTCATGTTTCCATGTTCTGCTGAGAAAATGATGGTCAAACATGAAAAAATACTGGCTTAATATAAAACGGTGAGACGCTGCATATTTTACGAATCAAAGACATGTCTAAAGCCAATCGAGCAGAACAATATATATTTTATGGCTCAAGTGCTGAATAAGCTAAGGCGGCTATAGCAATGGTAGGAAAATCTAGCATGACTAAAATCGCTCAAGCTTCTTCACATGCAAAATCCTCTGGGATTCATGTCAGGACACACAGAACATAAAAAGAATTCAAGATGTTATACTGCAGGAAGCTGAAGTGAGAATCCTCACATCAGGCAGTAAATTCACAGATTTCATTATCGCTCTTATGCAGTATTTATCTTGTCAAACTGTAAAAAAAAAGCATTTCTCCAGATTTCTCGACTCACACATTCCACGGTCAAGAAATTTCAAATGAAAAAATGAAATTTCTTCTTCTGCACTGCCTTATTACATTTAAAACCCATATGTATTTTCTCTCATTTCACAGAAACACAAATAATAGCTCAGGGCAAGATATTCCCAGGCAGCTATATACATTCCCCTGGCATTATTTTAGGGGGGCTTATACACAGGGGCACCTTAAGGGGGTGGGGGGCCTCCGTCACCAGACTTTTTAGAATCGTCCAAATCCAATGATGACAGAACTTTTATTTGTTTGAATTATTCCTGTAAACAGTCAGACTCCTTTTTATCTGCTTCATTTCTCAGCACAGACAAACCCACTGACTTCTATAACAAAAAGTCAGGACTTTCGTCAGCAACTGCTCCTGGATGATAACAAAATAAAAAAGGAAATGTGTCCTCTCATATTAGGTTCCCCTTGACCAGTAACCTCAGAGGTCTGCAGCGCTGCAGTGGTGACAGCTCTGGCTGTAGGTGAGTCTGGGCACATTCTGTGATGAAGGACAGGGTTCCAGCTCTCTGTAGGCTGTGGTGCGGTAGTAAGGTACACATTCCAGCTCCTAATGAATACAGGGTGATGAACACACAGGATGTATACAGCACAGGCTGACAGGCGCTTATCAAAGAGACTGCTGGCCACTTGCCCAACATCAGCCCCAAACCCCTTTTGGATTGGTATCTTTTGGATCCAATTCAACAATGCATCGACCTGACAATGAATAAAAAAAGCGAAGGATAAAAGCAGAGAACTGAAAGGCTTTTATATAAAAAAAAAGCTCATAGTACAGTGCATTATACAGTACAGTATTGTCTGATCTAATTTACGAAAACAGAAATTTAACACAAAAACATACACAGCAAATGTAATGTGCAATCATTTACAGAAAAATAGTTTAAAGATGCATACAACATATAAAAACATATAATTTTTTAAACCTTTATGTTCACTTTGGCAAAATTAAAAGAGATGCATGAGAAAAGCAGCTGTTTAGCATCATTCATTTCCCAACTGAAGCTTTTCATCATATCATCATACCAGTATCTTGATAATATTAATGCCCCTTTGTGTTATTTTAAGATAATGCATGTCATTGCCACTGTCTTTTAAACATGGCCTCTTGCTTTTCCCCCTCTCTGCTGCTCTCCATGTAGTTCATGTATTACACTTGTTTTGTTGGATTAAGTTGAATAGGCGAAACAATTTTCAATCATTATTTTTCAATCACAATAATAATAGAGTAAATATTAAATAATTAATTTAATTATGAATTATTACTATTATTATTATTATTATTATTTACTATTATTTAAATGCCTTTCAAAGGGTTTAGGCCAAGCTTTTAATTAATTTTCTCCAGGATTGCATTTATTAGGTTGATGCACGAGTATGTAACAGTTTCACAGTACTTTAAAGTGCTGCAAAAAAACTCCAACCGTTTTGCAGCAAAATGTAATGTCTCCAATATTTGTCACATGGTAGAACATTTTATGACAGGCAGATAAATAAATAAATAAATAAATGCTGCCCTAAGCCTTTCTAGACATGCATCTCTCATTTTTGCTATTTTTATTACAAAAGTAAATAACTCTCCGGACAAGCCATGACGAAGCAACTGGAATTGTTAGGAAAAGCTGAAATGTCATTCCTTTTAGTTGAGAGTGTTTGGTTTCTGTCAACTATGGCACTGACATCTCAAAATGTTCCATGACAAGATGCCAGGTCCTGGAGTCTTTAGTTGATGTGTAGCAGGTAATGGATCAGCTCAGAGAAATGGATTATCCAGAGAACCAATCCAACTAAAGTGATGACAAAGTTTCAAAGGATACAGAATGATCTCAAACTATGATGTACAAGGACTAAAAATGTATGTTACATCACATGAAAAAGACTTGACTTCACTTGACACGTCTGATAGGCACAGCTGTTTAAATGGATTAATGTAATAGAGCGATCTCAATGCAGCATGGGAGACAAGGCTTCAAGGTTTCCCTAAAGGAAAGACAGTGCCAAGAAAACCTGTGTAATAAAGAGCGTCATTATCCACTCTGACTTTCCTTACAGAGTTAACAGGCCTGTTCCTGTCCACCAGCCACAAATCAACCGCACACTGAAATTCTGCCAAATGTTGCTTCAAGAGTGAATTTCTCACTAATCAAATCAGTGTTTTGAGAGCCCAATGACTGGCGTCAGAAACGTCCAGGCGCGCCACAGGATTCCGATCCATGGTAAGTGGACGGAAAAAAAATAAGCAAGACCTACACCAGTTTGCTGTTTATTTTAAAAGGGACATTGGCACCACATCGCAGCACTAACTGTAATTTACTAAACAACCTTAATGAAATGAGATATCAGCACAAAACTGACCTGAGAGCCATCAAAATAACCTAATGCTACCGGATTAAAGATGGCGTCAAGAGAAAAGATGAAATAAAATGTAGATAACAACTGGAAGCAAAACATCTCTGGTGATGTATACAGGACTTCTAAGGACTTAGTCTGCTTCTAGGACTTAGTCTGCTTCTAGGACTTAGTCTGCTTCTAGGACTTAGTCTGCTTCTAGGACTTAGTCTGCTTCTAGGACTTAGTCTGCTTCTAGGACTTAGTCTGCTTTAGTCTGCTCCCATACCTGTGAACTCATGTTCTCACTCTACATTATACACTACACTCAGATGTACATCACCATAAAGTCCTTACTTCTGCTTGAGTCCATTCAATTAAAGGTTCAATTAAAATTCTCCTAGACTGCCTCAAACTCTTTGGCTGCATCCAAAATATAGTTTGCTAAAAACAACAGGCTATGTAAAAAAACGTCTGTCCGAATTCACAGAATTCATAAAAAAAAAGTATAGGCTCTGACATTGTTAAACAATGGTACACGCTTCTCTATGAGAACACATCACAATCAAATAAAAAAAATGCAGAACATTTCTAAATTACCAGACAAGCACTACATTACCCATATCTGGACAACTAGAGAAATAATTTTCTTCATGGGAAAGGAAAATGCAGAGGTTACTGCTTATTCCCACACACTCAATGACTTGCAATTCTGTGCTTCTACCAGAGAGAATGTATTCTCTTTATTTAAGATTTTTTAATGCCTCTGGAGAAAATAAAAAAAAACAACCTGAACCTTGATGTGATTTAACTACAGAATGATTATTGTGAAATAATGGTATATCCCACTGTGTGTACAGGTGAGGGCACATTAATTAATGACTTGTTTTGACTAAAGACATTTCATATAAGCATGGTTCAATTTTAGTGCTGTTATGCTACCAGGGTATTAAAAATGAGATCTTCATTTTCTTGTTTTTGCTCTACAGAAGAAAGTCATAGAGGTTTGGAATGGAATGACGGTGAGTAAATGATGACATATTATATTATTTTATAATATTTTTATTTTTATTTTTTTTAGAACAAATAATTTTTCCCTTTGACATTATAGAAAACAGATTGAAGAGCTAGAAATCTATACAAATCTAAACTTTTAATTCCATACAACGAAAGCTTTTCTTAGCATTTACAATAATAAAATTCATCAATCTCTCGCGTATGGTTTAAAAAAAACTAACTAGCTAACTGAAATCAGGTGCACATTTTATGAAAGCACAGATTGAGGTCTCTACTTCTATACCGATGTGCTGTGATAAGAGTAACACTGCCCAGATTAGGTCTAGTCTCCATGTCTCAAGCCCAGACAGCCATTTGCCTTACAGTACAGTAATACAATGGCCTCCAGACAAATAATCAGTAAGGTTTAAGGGGCTTGTTTCACCCTGGCTGCTCACCAGAGTCATGGTAATCAATCAAGGACAGCATTAATTATGTCTGCTACTACAGAACAGAGACAGACGCAACAGAACTTTGATTTACAGTCAAAATGAGAAGAAAGAAGGATTGTGTTCACAGCAAACAGACCGTAACCTCGCATTTGACAGCCAATCCGTCTATTAACACTGTGACATCATGCATACAGCTGATGTTCTCACGGTAATGATAGAGTAAGTACATGACTGAATAACACTGACTGGGAGAGTATATTACAGTACAGTAAAAGATATGTGAGAAAAAGTTTGTCTTTGTCTATTGATAGGCGTAAAGCAATCCGACTTGTTTAATCTAACTAGTCAACTATTCACATTTGTAAAAATATATTTGTTAAAGAAATTCCAACTTTCATTCAGCAAGTATGCATTAAACTAATAAAAAATTACAGTAAATACATTAAAATGTTACAAAAGATTTATATTTCAAATAAATGCTGTCCTTCTGAACTTCCAATTCAAATAACCCTGCAAAGAATATTTCTACAAAAACAATAAGCGGTGCAAAACGTAATAAGAATTTACAAGTTACTTGTGCACCATATTATATTGATTCCTGAAAGATCGTATAACACTGAGGATTGGAGTAATGGCATCCGAAAAGATAATATTTGCCGTTACAGGAATACAATAATCAAGAGTTTTAAATATACTGAAATATAAAACAGTTACTTTACAGAACAATTCATTAATACAGAGTTCTGGCATGAAACTGTAGATGGCATAGTCTGATCAGGTCTAGCGTGCTTTAGAAACCCTTCACCTTCCCCCAGCTCCACCTGTATAGATCTGCTCGAGGTGATTCAGGTATGCTACATGGGGTTATGCCATGTATGTTGTATTTGCAGCAGCAGCATTACTACAGCATGTTGGGGATATATTGGCAGCAGCCTCAGTACTCACTAAATTAAAGGAATAGTTCACCCAAAAATGAAAATTCGGTCATCATTTACTCACCCTTTGAGTATTTCCAAAACTGTATGAATATCTTTATTCTGCTGAACACAAAGGAAGATATTTTGAAGAAAGTTTGTAACCAGGTTGTTTTGGGTCACCATTGAGTTCCACAGTATTTTTTCTTCCTTCTGTAAAAGTCTATGGTGACAAAACTGTATAAATTTCTTTGTTCTGCAAAACACAAAGGAAGATATTAAAAAAAAAAAGAAAAAGATTGGAACCAGGCTGTTTTCGGTCACCATTGACTTCTACAGTAGGAAGAAAAATACTCTGTTGTGTTCAGCAAAGAAATTCATACAGGTTTGGAACTACTCAAGGGTGAATAAATTATGACAGAAATTTTCATTTTTGAGTGAACTATTCTATTTAACTTTGACATATTGTACAAATTGAACATATTGTACTTTGTCCCATTTTCAATATTCTTTCTTTGAGATCAAACAGTAATTGACCTCCTGCTGAAGGTCCTGCCAAGAACTTGACAATATGCAATAAAATGACAATATGCATTACTCTACTCCTAGACAAGGCACTGATACTGTACCATGATTAGACAGAGATTTTAAAAGCCACATCTGTGCATTCTGAAAGTCAGACGTGATCAAAGTGGTACACGTGATCAAATAAAAGCAAGATGTGCCCCAAATTTCCATCAAAACTAGAACATTTTCCAAAAACTACAATACAGAGACCCGACCATTCTCAAGAACTCCTCAATCTATTTCGGGCCTTTATAAAACAGAAACATCTCTTATAAGTCTAATTTATGAATTTTGAATCATTTTATAAAGCCTAGCAATTGGTAAACAAACAAATTCACTGAATAAATGAATGCAGACTCATGAATGGCACGTCTTATTAAAAGTTTTAAAACATGTCACTGCGCTGATTGCATAATGGTTTCTGCAGACTCGCTCTAATAATCCCCAGATTATCCACATGTTCTCCAACCACTGAGACGGCAAACCCCATTTAGTGGGACAGGTGGCTATAACAGGGCCCATGAGAAACCATTGTAACATTAGCTCAATTAAAAAAACCAAATCAGATTCTTTCACATATGGACGTATGGATTCACAAATTATGACATGGTGGTGTGACTGTGGGAACAGATTTCTGGAAAAAATGTAAAGAACTTGAGAATGTGGTTATATGGCTTTTCACTAGGAAATATGTTCAACAGCTGTTGAGAGCAACCGCACCATGAGCTTTACTACTGGAGTGTACAAACTGCGATTATTTGAGTTTAGCTGAAGCAGTCTGTACAGCAGTTTTGCCTTTAATACCATGCGATTAAGCGTATAGTCACTTTTAAACAAGAAAAAGGTAATGTACAATTACAGACTGTATCAACATTTATATGCGTTACTACACCGCCACTCTCGGATAATACGGATACTACATACAACGCAGTCAAAAAGTCACTGCAATGATACGACATGGCCATGATTCATGCAAGGATTGTATTACTATCTGCAGTTTGTATTATTAACACCATTTTCTAAAGTGAATGACTACGAATTAAAGAAAGACTGGCTCTTTAAGACATGGGCGTTCATTTAGGTTGGTAATGTGACAAATTTTAAGTGTGTAATTTAGTGAGGTAAACGCTCTTTTTTAATTTATTTTTATGTATTTATTTTAATTAAACAACGTAAACTAATAATACAATATTAAAACCGAATGCTAATTGTTTGTTTTACACTGCACGCGCAAGCGTCTGCAGGTGAAGTGTTTCCGCCCTGTTCTTACCTCCGAGTCCGGGACACAGATCCTGTTTCCGAGAAGTCTGCATGAAAGCTTTAACCAGTGCATACATTGATAAAATGAACCACATTTCTAAAAAGCAGTGTTCATCCAGTTGACACTCAAATAGTAGTAAAATATGAAAATGCTGATGGATAAAAACATGAATATAAATTATAGCCTAAAAGCTGAGTGTGTCTATGGCATGGAAAGTTTACATAAGCATTGAGCGTGATATCTGTTATCAGTCTACTTCTAAGTCTTCTTGCTCCCGCAAATGCACGCTTCACAATCATCCCCGTTAAAGCCCGCCCACACCACCTGAACCAGCCAATCAGATACTGGTAAGCTCCAGACAGGTGGAACCCTGATTCACCTTGCCACCCTGTCCTGCTTTGATCAGTCTGTAACATCATCAATCAGAAATGAAATACTGCAGATATATTTTATCATGTAAATATGATATAGTATAATATGATTTAGCTAATATTTGCATGCACGTTATCAGGACAGGTTAAAAATTCAACAAACCACAGATCTCCATTATTTGAGTTAATTTTTTAATTCAAGGACTTTGCTTCATACAAAAATGTTATAGTAGAAACAACTGCAGATTTCAAAGTCTGGCCATGGAGACAGAAATCAGGCAACAAACAAGTCAATAGCAGAAATCAAATAAAGGATGTGCCAGCTCTTATGCATGGATGGAGCTGTCAACATATCAATACTGTTTCCTTTATTTATAAACGTTTCAACAATTCATTTTTTATTTCAACAAATCCCCTAATTCATATCAAAGGTCATTTAAAAAATCAAACCAAAAAGGAATACATTGTATCAAAAAGTACGAAGATAAACCATGGGTATTTCAACATGCGCATACATTTTAAGACCATGCAAACATTAAACTTTCCAGAAACAGCCACATTTAAGCTTGGTTGATGTACAGGGGAATAGAGCATCTCAGAGTTTGGCAATAAATGATGAAAGGTTTGGTAGATGAATATGATGTTTTTCCCAAATCATAGAGAAGCTGAGGAAATAGTTTTATCGATAGAACCATAGTTTTGATCCACTATGGCAACATGCCGAAGGACATCAATAGATGTGCTGGGAGTGCAAAGATTTGTTCCATAGTTACACATGAACGATGCAACAACTCGTAACAATATCAGCAAAATGTCAGCACATCCTTTAACCGCAGTCTCACAGAGCATGTAGAAAAATAGCAGTTGTTCAGACCATAGATTTGAAACAACATTTTTCTTTTTCCCTGACAAACTGGACATCTCTGATGCATGCACATACAGAAACTTGCAATTTTTCTTTTTATATATATATATATATATATATATATATATATATATATATATATATATATATATATATATATATATAATTTATTTTGTATTATTTTCTTTTTTTTTTTTTTTTGCTGATTTCTGCTTTTTAATAATTGTGCCTTTATGCATTCTAAAATATACTTTTTTTATACATTTTTATTATTTAAAAAAAAGGAAAAAGAAGATTTGGTCACTATCATGCTAAAGCCTGAATCTGGATTTCCCAGCAGGTAAAGCTACAAAATGAATGAAGTATATTTTTCAAAGTGTCATCTTGTTGCATAGCCCTACATAAAGAAAATACATGTTTTAAAAAAATAAAATGAAGAACATTCACTGTCAGCAAAGTCCTGACACTTCAGCGCCAAGAATCACCTGATTAGCCAAACAATTCTACAAGCGCCTAATGTATTCATGTACGTCAATGCGGAACTTGTGAAATGATACCCGCCTGTACAGCATCCCAATACAGAGGCTTTTTTTCTGTTCTTTCAGACTGCCTCACCCTCTGAATTCAGGTGGCTAAATATTCCTCTCATGTTACCAGCGTGATAAAAGGAGCCGGCCATATTTCTATACGGCCAGCAGCTGGGGAACGGCGGCAGAATGAAAGCTGTGGAGTGTGTATGTGTGCTTGGAGGAGTGCCATGAAGGGAAAGTTTAACCCTAACACAGATCGGCCTACTGTACCCGGTGCCAGGACCCCGACTCAACGCAACACAACACGCGCTCACATCAGGAAACCTGCTAGATGGGCAAAGCAAGCTCCTTTGTGACAGTTCTTCAGTTCTCAGTCCTTGCATCTAACCACAAAGGATCAAACAGAGAAGGCAAATAGCAATGCGGTCTGAGCATCTTCATCAGGACAGGAAATATACACGTAAATATTGGTTTCTTAACCATGGTCAATCAAGAATAGAAGACTTTTTTTTAACATGCAATTTTATAACTGTGGTTATAAAGTCCTCGCCAGGACAAATACACAACTACTGCAGTATTTTTTATATATACTCCATACTAATATATGCTTTTGGTGAATTTTTTTCATTTTTAAATATTCCATTCAGTACTAAAATTGTACAAAAAGGAGACAAGAATAAAAAAAAAAAAACAATCATACTGTCATTTCCATTCAAAAACCTAACGTGGTACTGTATCTTCTGAATTAAGGCCAGCGATCGTGAACACCTTGTAGTTCCATTTAACCCTTAGAGCTTGTTCAGTTCACTCTTCTCAAGTGTGGATGCACTAAAAAGGCTGAGGTTGCATCACTACTACAATATATTCAAAAGGTTAGGCACTTTGTAAATAACATCTGGAGCAGTCAAGAAGAATCGGTAGACCTGATAGTATGGTGAAGCCGTAGTTTATTTACGAAACCGCCGTCGCTTTACAATACAAAAAGCACATAAATGAATAGATAAAATATCTACAATTTGATAAAAACAAAGTACATTATGGTTGTCTGAGGTTTTGCATTATAGCGACATGTGCGAGGAATGGTCATCAGCAGCATAATGAACAATCTGCTTCGTAACAGCGTGAAATAAAGTGGAGTCTCTTAGATGGAGTCAGGGGCACCGCCATTGTGCATTTTGCCAAATAAAACGATATTTCTGGCCTTTCCAGCCACTTGTAAACTTTTGGTCCATAAAGGTACATCTATAATGCCAAGATAACATTTTCATGGGAATATTTGCATTTAGGTGCATCTCGAGGCTGGCTTTGAGGGAAACTGGCCTGACGCCTTCGCTGTGGTCTACACTCGCCAGTGGGTCACTCTTTCCCAGGTTACACGAGCACAACTTGGCATCTCTTGCCCTTAAAAAGGCAAAAGATTAAGACAAAGCCCATGTGTTTTCTAATATAAACTTTCAAGCTTAAGTGTTTTATTTAAAGAGACTACACCTCACCAAACCATTTAGCCTGACTCAAATGCATCAAAGCTAGGGTTTCAACCTTTTTATCCCACATCTGCTGCTTTGTAAGCACACATGAATGTTTTGTCCTTTGACATTGGAAAACAAATACATGTATTACTGCATTTAACACCACTCAAAAATAAAGAGATGATAAAACTCATCATGAATGGAAAACAAAAACATCATCTGTATATGTGTGTGTGTGTGTGTAAATTAAAGCTACATGCAGTAGCACCAGTCGTCCACCTCTGCCTCTGGGTAGTACTGCCGTGCCCGTCCTCTGCTGGGCCCGGGCCCTTGATGAAGTGGTATCCGCGTGGGAACTCCACAATGGAACTGCTGCTGTGGAGGTGGGGAATCGCCACAATCGGCATCACTTAAAGTCTGGGCAGAGCGGGCCGTCTGAGGGATGGGATCCTCTTGGAAGACAGCATAGGTTTCGGGCTGGAGGCCGGCAGGTGTGGTCCGGGGGCCCCAAGAAGGGTTCTGAGTTAATGCGACTGGATGGGGGCCGGCGAGCTGAGATGGAGCCGCTGTGTAAGAGGGCGTTGTGCTCGGACAGACCGCGGGCCCAGCCTGCCGGGACTCGGGGGAAGCAAGCCGGCCTGTGTGCCCAGAAATTGCACAGGGAAGAGTTGGCAGTCCCAGGCCACGGAGGGACGAGGAGTAAGGGGGTCTGGGGCAGCTGTCTGCGCCTCACGGCTTGAGTGCTCGCCCTGAGGTCAACAACACTGGGCTCTTAGCCCACCCACCCCTAGATGAAAATTAAACAAGCAAATCAAAACAATAAAACGATGAAGGGGGAAATGCCCAAAAGGTTAGACAGGGACCAGGAGCCAAAGGAAGGAAGGAAAGGACAAGTAACGTGGTTGGACGAGACAGCGGGAAAAGATGGACCATGAATAGGACAAAACAAAGACAAAAGAGTAGAAGATGACAGTGAAAGACAAAGAAAGAAAAGACAGGACAAATGCACAGAGAAATGGTGTGGAAGAAGAGGAAGAGAAGGAAAGTCTATGAGTGGCTGTAACTACAACTGTAGAGAAGAGACACTTGTTTTATTCATTCAAAATGTAAAACATTTTAGAAGAAAAAAACTAATAATATCTCAAAATCCTCATGGCTCGGGGTAGAAATGTTTAGCATTTATGTGTGTGCATTTGTGCCCTGAGAGCTTTAAACTAACGGCAGCCTGTGCAGAGTGAGTCTGTACTATACAAACTTTCTGGCTTTAAAACATAAACTGAAAAAACTAAATTTATACAGATGAAATCCCTAAATGCAAACCGGTATGATACTAAACATTAATTTCAGACAAATTTATCATCATGAGACAAGGAAAATTATATTGCACATTGTATTGTCTTTTCTTTCTTTCTAAAAATTATAAATTGACTCCACCATAAGATTTATTACCTGAAACGAGAAAGATTAGCACTTTTCTCAGTTCCATCCTCACTATTCATTGTTTTTAAAATGTAGAGTGAATATGGCTATTTAGTTGGACAAAATCATTTGGAATACTGTATACATTGACATTTTGCAAATTGGCATTTGTCTAATTATTTGATTTACAATTGTAAAAGCGCTACTTTAGTAGCACAAATTTTGTAGTTCTACAGTTTACTGCATTTTGCATTTTCTTTTAGGTATTAACCTACAGTATGGTTAATGAACCAGTAGTTTCTCACATCCAAAGTAACAGCGATAGCTAACTTCTGTGTTAATAAATAAAGTGGACAATTATTTCTAGGTTTCAATTATGCCCTCAGTTTGTAATTAAGAAAATTAACACAATTATTATGGAAACTCATGAGGCAAAAGGGTTAATAATATATACATATATATTATAATATTAATATATAATTAAGACAGATTCTAGATATCTAAAATAGAACCGAGCAGTCCATTGAGTTGGAAGAAATGATCCAGTATTAGTTTTTTTAATTTATCTAGAACTTTGCTCCAGTCCTGCAAAAGTTAGCAAGCTGAAAAAAGCTTTCTTCTAGCCTTTCATGCATACTGTGAAAGATAATGTGTATATGTAGTGATGCAGAAGTTAAAAATTCATTGTTAATGTACATATTTAAGACTTAATTATGTGTTAAACTAAAGGCGTTCCCAAAAATCCCACTGGTTCCCACCTATAAGTGTATGGCTTATTTGTATTGAGGGACACAGATGCCACAGACCATAAAGCGTAGAACCTGTGTTTAACTTTCTGAACATTATCTGGCATTACTGTTTAATGCATCTTGGCACAAATCTACAGATTTTCACCTTCATAACTATTTAATTTTTTATCTGGTCTCAAATCCTAACATGTTTTCATTATATGGAACTCAAAGATATTTATTCCTGATCATTTATCCAGTTTCTAACCTCTGACCTAGCCTTCATTTGGAAC
Source organism: Puntigrus tetrazona (assembly GCF_018831695.1). NCBI lineage: Eukaryota > Metazoa > Chordata > Actinopteri > Cypriniformes > Cyprinidae > Puntigrus > Puntigrus tetrazona. The sequence goes on along the minus strand of NC_056703.1, from coordinate 2,218,942 downwards.
ACATGCCCCTGTCCTGTCTTTGCAGTGATGTCCCATCCCACCTGCTTTGCCTTGAGACTGGCCTCCTGAACACTCGCTGGGGCAGGTAGCACAGCTGGCCACGGCAGACTTGCAGGACAGTGTTCCCGACTGCAGCGATCACTCAAGAGTAATACCACGCTGCCTCAGTCTCAAGACGAGCTGATGCTTCCTCCCATGGGAACAGCCTCCTGGTCATGTGGCCTCTCCTCTACAGGTCAGCTGCTGTGCCTGAGAGAACCAAATAAAAAAACGAAAGAAACAGAAAGACAGGTCACAAAACAATAAGTCTTTTCTATCTAGGACTTTTGCGTTATCTTTAGAACGAAGATAACGCTAAAAGGCAAAATTGTGTTTGATGTTTTAAATTTAAGAAAATGATCTTAATAGGCTATTTTTGTTTCTTTTTGTTTGTTAAATTTTGCATTATTATAATATTTGCTTCAGAGAAACTGTCAAAAGTGTTCAAAATCATGATATTTTTACTGTAATTTCTGGAGTCATTTATTCATAATTTGTATTGTTATTTTACCTATAAAAAGAAGAAAAATGTCTTTTGATGTAGAAAAGCAAATACAATGCAGTATCTGTCATATTTTCTTCTTAAAATGTATAAGAACTTATGCCACAGATTTTAACATTTCATTATTTTTGTTATAAAATATAATTATTTGTGCTGATTTTAAAAAGAATAGATTTTTGATACCTCCTGCTTTTTCTCCTTTCTTTTTCTTTTTTAAATATAACTGAAGAAAAAATCAAATAAAAATAACAGGATTTCTTGAGTTATTATCCTGCTGTGGCAGATCCACCTCCCAGTCTCCCTCTCTGATTTTCACATCTTCCAATATATCTACAAAACTTGATCAGCTGAACAATCTTTTCTGCTCCACTGGTCGCTGAGAGGAACTATAAATTATCAGGCTGGGCGGGTCTGCATGTCTGTCAGTCCTTTTACCACACAGAGGCTAGCTGGGACTGATGCTCTCACCAGGGCCTGCTGGTACCTACTGATCTCAACATAAACCCAATCCTGCCCACAGACTGTCTAACCACAAAACAGCTAAAGCTCCAGAGAGACCCACAAAAACATTGTGTTTTTCACAGCCAGCTTGGTGAGGAATCTTGGTGTAAATGGTAAAGATCTGTGTTTGTATGTTGTCCAGTGGCACCATCCAGGGATCTGAGTTTGTCTCTGTCCTTGCAGATGGTAATGGTGATGACAGGTGGTGGTGAAGGTTCTGAACAGGTTCCTGCTAGAGGCTGGTCTAGACGCACTGGAGGGAAGCCAGGTGTATATGATGTCCTGGGGAATTAACATCCAGAAAGAAACAAGGCGGTAAGGTACAGCTGATGAATGCTTTGTACATTGTTATCTTGGATATTATAAGGAATATGCACTGAACTGCTCATGACATTGCTTTGTATGCTAACTCCATTATCTCAGATACCAACACAGGGATGAACTCCACTACAGTGTAACGATCTAAGGATCATTATGATATTAAAAGACTTATGCAACAACATCTGTAGCAGCTGAGCTAACTCTGTTTAACATGGAAAGATCATTTAGCCTAGGCCTCAATTTATGCTCCATCTGGTGTAGCATTTGAATGGTGTGCCTCTGAATTGTCTGAAATGATCAAAGGTCATCAAGGTACTAGACTTTGATTTAATGCTTGCAGGTACAACAGGTCAGCTCGATCTTCTGACATGAGGACCTGTAATCACTGCAAATCAATAGTTAGTCATGGTTCCTCTACATTGTTGACCCACAAGTGTGTTTTGTATTCTTCAAACAATTAAAATCTCGAGAAGCCCTCAGAAATAAAAAAGATGCTCACTGATCAGGACTCACTGCATATCAAGCCAGAATTTATCTTAGCAAACCACACAAAAAGCTGCTCAGGCCTCCAGTAAAGTCCCAGGGAGAATGATGAGAATGACTCTCCGATGAAGCCGTAAGAGAAACGGGAATAAAATAGCAAGACAGAGAGGGAAAAAAGAAAGAGTTCACATGTAATTTTGAAAGAAATTCATTAAAAGTCACTAAAAATAGACAGCATTGTGGTGTAAATGATATAATTCACCTGCAACTCTGCAAAGTGGATGAAACCCACTATATTTCTAACACTGCACATATACTTTGAATGATTTCTATTTTATTTGTCACCTTAAAAGTGATAGCAAAGACTGTAAACTCATCCATCTTGAACACAAACTGAGATAAAAACTAAGAGATCTTCTGTCCTGCACGGACTGGCAAGAAATACAACTACCCCAGTCAAGGCCTAGAAAAGGTAGTAAGGACATTTTTAAATGTCTTTAAAAAAAAAAAGTCAGATTTGTTTTATTTCTTTGTGCACAAAAGTATCTTTCCAAAAAAATATAGGTTTGAACCATCACATGACCTGCCTTAATAAATGCTGGGCTATCTTTCCGCCTCAGTATAGTTATGCATTGTCTATGAACGTAAGTTATTGAAAAATAATGCACTGTGTTCTAAGATGAACAAAGATCTTACAGATTTCAGAAATGAACATTAAGAGAATCTCTTTACTTTGTAATAACAACCTTCCAACCTTCCTCTGAGAATCTATATCCTAGTTTATCATCCATCCTCTTCCATCCGCTCGTGACAGACCTAAGTCATTCCTTAAGGTACACCTGTTTATCATAATGTTCGGCAATTTTTCTCCATATATTAGCTTTGCAGAGTTTTGGGCTGGTGGCTTAACCTAAATCTACTTGAGGCTGTAATTTGGCTCTATTTTCTTCCAGCCGTATAGAAGGACTGGAGGATGGCCAGGATGCCGACGAGAAGTGATTTCCGCAGAAATCAGGAGGGATTTGGATATGGCTGGCAGGTGCCAAATGTTACATCTAGCATCTAACGCCTCATCGGTTAGTCCACTTTTAAAGAGATTTGGTTTGGATGAATTCAAATTTGGGAGGAAGTAGATGCACTCAGTCAGCCCAGTCAGCCCATTAGCACTAGAGAGGTGTGGATAGGTGCGATTTGATAGGAGGAAGGTCCTAATGAGTCTTAATGGATGGATTGTCTTGTAAATGGAATGAATTTATAGTCAGATGATTTTAGATTTATTTTTCCAGGTTCTTTGTACTCACATACTATAACATTACAAATCTAAAGCTGAGATCCCAAACAACATAATCCATTAGTGAAAAGCACGACTTTTAGTCGCTTCAGCAAATCTCACTAAAATAAAACAGAAGAACGCTTATCCAATATCTTTAATCCATTCTGAAAGTAACCAAAGTAACTCAACCTTTTCTTGAGAGTCTGCTTATCTAGATTTGTGAGCTTCCATTTCACTCCTCTAGCCCGGCATGTTTGAAAACTGATCCTGTGGGCAGATCTGGCACCTACCAAAGACTAATCGTGTTTATGCTCACTTCCTGTGTCCCAAAATAGGACATAGATGTCCTATTTTCATTTAGACTTAAGTAAGGAAAACAATGCACAACACATAAACATTTGCAATGTTCTCTAATATATCTAATTTGAGCCTTTGTGCTATTTATAATCAGTGTCACACTGTAAAATAGCTTCATTGTATGTTTGATATTGCAAACAGGTATTTCCTATCATAGTATTTTAATGTCATAATTGAAAATTTATCGACTGCCTTAAAGAGTATAAGTATATATATATGGTGTTGTATGTGTTTGTAGAATTGCAAATGCAAATGCAAAATAATTGATCAATGTAATACCTGCATCTCTATGTGCTGAGTTTTGCATATGGATACTGCACAGTCCTGGCCTTCGAGGCTGCCAGAGGTCACTGTGTGTTGGCACTGTTTTCCATCTCTCATCACTGACCTTAAAATACGCACACAAGGAGGTTAAATATTTAATATTAAAGAAAATACATGAGAGAGCTGTACTTTTGTTTGCACCTGGGGCAGGTTTGTACCTGAGGCATCCTGATTGACCTCTGACATTGGCCAGCCTCGCTTAGATGATGGGACCTCCTTGACTTCCTCTGAGCCTGCATGACATCCTATTAGGTTGTCGAAGACTGGCTTAAACATAACGTATTAGAATAGATACACTTCACATGGCAAGAGATTTAATCTACAGTGCTCAACATTACAAATGCAGAAGGGATTTTAATTCACTGTGTGCGCCCCATGAGCGTGGGTGAGCTGGGTTCATCTGAGGCTGAAACCTGGAGGCTGAATCTACACTGCTCACAGGCTGATCTTGCATGGGGGTTAGTGAGAATAGGCCTAGAAGAGCACTGACTTTATTCTTCAAAACACAGAATTGAAACACACACCAATTACAGCTGGAAGATTGCACTCTTTGTACTTTATGTCTTAAAAGGTCAGAATGAAATTAATAAGTAAATTTTATTTTATTACATATTATAAATATTATTGTTACATAGTAATATCTATTTGTTATATTAAAGTTTGATGACTTTAATGTTGTTTTAAAAAGCACAAAAATCTGGACTAGTAATGTAAGTTACATATGTATCAACTGAGATCTGAATCCTGTTGCTCTCTAGCTGCTGTTGTTGCATCTGAAGTCTCTAGCCTGTTTTGTTTATAATAGTCAAAATCATGTGATGCAACAGCACTTTCCCTAATGCAAGCTCATTGGCTGAAAAGAGACAAATGCACTTTGTTGCAAAGGTTTGATGTTCCACCAGCATCACTTCAGATGTTTATTGCATTTGGATAAGTTGTGGCGTGGAATTACTGGGTCTGGTTTGAGACCCTATAAGCACTCGAGGCTGTACTTCATGTTAGTCATGTAATATATGATGAGAGTATTTCTGCAGTAAAAGTGTAAGAGAGGATCTCTGATGATGATCTATAATGCGCTTACGCTTAGGAGTGACCAGCAGGTCCAGTCTTCGAGCAGGGTTTAACAGACTGTGGCAAGCCCTTTTTCAGTTCAGCCTGACAGACGTTGGGCCACCATATCTGGGTGGGAGATTTCATGAATACAGAAGAAAGAGGCTAATTAGAGACATTCATACACAACTAGTAATGAAAGCAGATAATACTTTGAGAATAAGATGCAACAATTTGGCACTGCTGCAAAACATCACATCCTGTGCTGCTGATACAGAAGAGCATTAAGTTTGTATTGAGGCGATACTCCAAAATGCATGTTATGTGTCATTGTTTTCTTTCCATACAAAAGTATCATTATTTTAGCTATCTTTCTATACAAAGAGTATTCTCAGCTTTATAACATTACGTTAAACCACTGATGGCAGATGGATCATGGTGACAATGCCTTGCTACTTCTTTGCACTCTGACAGCAAGTTATTTTACATTTGATAAATGGGTAGCCACACTCCTAGTTTTATGTAAACACTAACTTGTGTCTAAAGACAAATATTTAGTATTTGAATGACAAGGAGAGTAAGGGATTAATAAGAACTTTTTTCATTTGTCAAACTAATAATAATAATAATAGTATACAATTACTAATACATTAAGTTTAGTGAATTAGATAATTATCTATAAATGATCAGAAAATCAGAAAAATGTGAAGCTAGAAAACTCATCCAGTGCCAAACATGAGGGAGATGTGGGCTTCTCAGATGTTGGCACACCATCCCCACACCATCAAGAGTGGAAATGCATTGGGCAGCAGCAAATATAAGAGCAGATTACACTGAATAAGGGAGTAATCTCCACTAGGCACTAATACACAAAGCTGGGACATATTTGGAAAAGAGAGATGGATTTTTTTTTTAAAAAAAGAGATAAAGGGACAGCACCATCAACAATCACACATCTATACAATCATTTATATGTAAGAATTAGACTGATCTAATAGTTTGATCTCCACACAAATGGACTAGATGCCATCAGGGCTGAGGAAGTGCACACACTGTTGTCATCTGCAATGGGCATGTCTTATTTCTCACCAGCCGCTGAGGTGTAAAGGAGGTTCATTTAGTGTAAAACACTTTCCAATATCAGCACCATCCAGAGCAAAATCCAAAACCTGCAAATAAAAGCAGCTGAACGTCTGATATAAGACATGATTAATTTATCCTTCTCATCGACGATCTACACGTCCAAGAAATCACAGTTTTACAGAAATATAGAATCCCAATCTAACCTTAGAGTTTCATAGTAAACAGTTTCTAGAAGTTCACATAGGAATAGGAAACGATATAATCAAACATTCACATTCACTGCTGCAGGCTACAGTCCGCAAACCAAAGTGCACTGGTGATAAACTGACACCGACCTGAGAGTGAAGAAAAGTGCACACATAACCAAGGAGGGCTTCTAGAGGACATGGGAGCCTGACTCAAAGAGAGTGCCATTAATCAATGAACAAGGCAGCAAATAGATGCTTTAGATTTAAAAGTTTCAAATGGTGACCTAAATGTGGCTGAAAATGTTAAAACACTGGCAACTTCAACTGAATCATTCTGATGAAAGCTTTGTAAAAATCATGTCTAAAATTTCATTCTAAAAATTACACACTTCACCTTTTAAAGGTGCACTGAATTCATTACAATTTTCCTGGTGCTTATTTTGGCCTGAAAATCTGTTTTATTCTGTACTCCTGTGCAGTGACTTATGTGGATGTTGCTCAAAAAAAAATAAAAATGTTTTAGAAGGATAATTAGTATTTGGCTAATCATACATCCCAAATTATTGTCTTTTTCGCTTTCTTACAAGGCAAACTTATTTAAAAAAAGGCATGGACTGCAACTCATGATAAATACTTCATTCATTTCTGTACATTTTGTAAGTAGAAATAACTATACCTTAAAAACATGACAAATCAGTTTTATCATGGATGCATATGTGTACAGTATGGCTTAGTGTGATTTATTGTGAAGAGCTGGAGCTCCTGAGCAAAGAGAGTACACGATAGCATTAGCAGTGCAAGAAAAAAGATCATAATAAAAAAAGGTGACACTCACACACAGACATACACTCACGTACTGCAGAGATATAGAGAAAGAGAGAGAAGACTATATGGACAAAGAAAGAGAGAGAAATGTGGTCAAGTGGATGACAAGTGAAAGAGCAGCACAAGCAAGACAGAATAAGAAAGACCGCCAAGACAGGAAGAGAGAGTTCATGCAAAGTTCTCATGACTGGAAAGCAACTTAGGTTACATACTGTCTCCATGAAACAAGGTAGAGAGGGACCTTCCCATTCTAATACAAATGTAAAGATACTTTTTTAGTTTGGGACTTGATTTGGGGCCTTTGGCAAATCCTAAAGACATAGGAACCTTAAAAGAGTAATTACTACATTATTTATGTAAATTGACTTTACATAAATTATTTAGCTTTTACAGTGCATATGATTGGCATAGAAAATCATTTTTACAATGTCGTGTACAAACCTCATATAATGTAACATAAATTTATACATATATGACTACAGATAAAATTTAGATTTAAGTTTCACTTATTATCGTCATAATTAAACAACATCGCCCAATGGAAATACATATGCTACCTAAGATTTGATACAAAAATGACTCATCAAAGGCAACAATTCACTGTTTCTTAGCTCAAATTGATACTAGAGACAGTGAAATTATTTCTTATTTCCTACTTCCATCTACAAATTATGATTTAGATGCCATATTGATAAATAAATACTTTTCTTGTTCCTTACGCAATACCCTGTCATGCCTCAAACATTTTATCATAATGCATCATTTGTAGAGTGATACATTATCACTGTATAATACAACCAGCTCCATATGTATGGCTTAATAATAACTGGTACAGTGTTATCTAATAAGGGAGTGGCTGGGTGTCCGTATCTACAAAAAAGATTCTAAGGATTGCAAAAGCAAGCTTAAAATGGCACATTGCTTTTTAGAAATGTGTTGTGAGGTGTCACACCACAGATAGGTTTTGCATTGGTGGTATGTTATTTCAAATGCGATTTTATTATTTTAGCTGGAACTACCTAGAATGACTTAAGAGATTTGAACCATTGAGTGATGTACATCATACAGTGCACATATCAATAGATTAATATTTCTAATTGTTTCTGCACAAAACTGAATATTAACTCTTAAAATTTGTTATCACATTTCTGGATTTTTACAGATTTCAGTGCATATCTGGAATTTAAAATAGTGCCATTATTTTAGCTTATACACTTTATACCTGTCAACCTCTTATCTACATGAATTTCCATCCTCTCCCAGACCAGCACTGCCTGCCTCTTTCTAAACCCCAAGATCTGACACCTTTCGTAAGCATCGGAGTGCCCATGCAGCTGGTGAGACCTAAGGAGGTATCGGTCTTGGCTTTCATCTTTCTCACAAAGTCCACACCGCCAAACCTCATCTTCACAAAGTAAGATCAGCAGTGCCCAGACATGCGTAATCTTTTAGAACATTCCCATTCTTTCCTCTGGCCCCTCCAACACCTCTCCCACACTTTCAATAATGATACTCACAACATTTTCACTGATAAACCAGAACAATCAGTGGTCAGTTCTCAGCCCCACACACACAGGACTTCCATCCAACCACTGCTGACTCACTCTTCCTCCTTCCGCCTCCCACAGAGTGAAGAAGTCCAAACGCCTCCAGCTATCCCCACAACAAGCCCTCTGACCTGTAAAACCCACTGCTACATTCTCCAAGCAATATCTCACGACTCTGCCAGCGCTACACACATCTTCAACATATCTTCACTACATCTCACCTCAGGCACTTTCCACTATATCCAAGCAGTACCTGCAACTAGACAAAACACTTCTATTAAAACTGCAGATGGGCAGTCAACTACATCGACAACACTTCTAACGGAAGGTTTTTTTAACCAATCATCATTGTTTCACACAGAACAAACTGGACAACAACCAGTCAGGTTTCAGGAGTGGCCATCAATGGAGACTGTTTAACCTGGCCAAAATTGAGCCTTGTCTCTCCTGCTACACCAAAACATGTTTCAAAAAGCATGTGATTGCACACGATTCCTGCACCAAAATAACGACGGAGTGGTAAATGTCACTAACTGACATTTAGCTTTGGTAGTTTCAAAAGATTTACACAATTGCAGAAATGTATTTCAATGTGAACTCTGGGTTAGAAGTTAAAACATCAAATACATTTAAGTTCCATGGGTTAAGTACTTATTGTAGTCTGTGATCATCTTAGATTGTATAAAAGGAAGTGGAGGGGGAAGATCTAATAAAAAGCAAGAGGACTTCAGAACACCAAAGATTAGGAGTGGAGAAAAAAACAAAAACGAGGGGAAATACTGCAAGAGCACAGAGATTGGCTGAAGAATACCAAGCCAATGGGAAGACAGGCATGAGCAGGAGAGGGGTATGTGAAGGAGGCTGGCCTTTGTAGGCGATCTGTGGAGGGCATTTCCTTCAAATCCTAAAGGTGGGGACATGTGGAGCAGCAGCATCTCATGTTACTGAGGTACTTGACATGGCCACTCTACAGCAGCAGACAAACAAACCCAAAATAAAGAAAAGGATGGGGGTTAGAGAGACGGGAAGAGATATGAGGGGCAGAAAGAAACCTAACAAGACAAATGAAAAGATAAAAACAGACGACAAAAACAGAAATCTTTGTTAATTAGATTTCCAATAGTAAACAGGATAGGGATGCCATCCGGCCTGGCAGGTCAGAGATGGATCCTCTGATTAGAGGTCAGAGGTGAGAGGAGTTGTCTCTGATAAGGAGAGACAAGAGGAGTGAGATGACACGAGAGTGGATGGTGACAGAATGGCTGCATTGTCTGAAGATGTCTGCAGACCACGTTGAGACATCGGGGGAGTTTTTCAGTGCACGGAAACAAAGGTCAGGCAGGTAATGTCTGCCTCATTCATTTGGAATGCTTATACATAATAGCTAATGAGGTTCACTTAGTATTGCTGAAGCATTAGCAATAATTTGATTTGGTGAAAATGACAATTGTACTTAAGTTAAATTTTTTTAGTTTATTATTACTATTATTATTTCAAGGTTTTAGATTATTATGGCCTTTTGGTGTTTTGTTTCTATCCAGCATCATTAACCAGCCAAATAAACCAGGCAAGTGCCAGTGTAGGCAAGCTCATTTGAGCACAGCTATTCAAGTTTGGGTCTCTGTTTGCACACAGAGGCTACACAAGGAAGAAGTGTTTGGTTGTAAACTTGTATGCACTCCTATTAGGGCAGTTCTCCTGCTTGCTGGGGTTAGATAATTCAGAACAAATTGTACATATCCTTATAGGAATCCGTCTGGCTATGGAAAGAACAAGCAAACATGACACATATGAAGAAGAAAGCTAGAGCATATTTGTGTTGTGGACAGAATGGACGATAGGAGTAATACAAGTCTTCATTCAGCATACGGACTGGAATTCTGCGGGCATTGTGAGATCTTCAACTGCTACATTATCACAGGGAATATCTGGCCATTCTCTCTTTATGTGATCTAACTCAGAGAAGGCCTTTGAGTCCTAACGGGAACGACTCTCCTTCTCTCAACTGTTGCCAATTAGTTACTATATTTATCAGCTAAGAGTAGGTCTCATCTTATGGGAGGCAGGTTGAAACATACCATGCGGTTATTAAGACTTGCTCCACACTCGATAAACTCATCCAGGTGGTGAGTGGCTCAAGATGGAGGAGTCACGTGTCAGAGGTATTCAAAGTTGTCCCATAATGACAGCCATAAAACAGGACCCAACATCCGGGAGGGAAGTTGTGGAGAAAGAAATGTGGAAGGCGTGAGCAAGCAAGAATTATTTGTGATTATGCAGTACTAATTGTAAAATTAGTTGGGTAAAATGTTATAGATTTCTGACACTCAGTCTCTTAGAAAGGTGAAAGCCTCATCTTCAAAGCACCATGAAAAAGGGTCACCATATCAGTAAAATATTTTACCTCACCTGGCAACGTGAGTCTGCAGTGAGTATTAAAT